>NC_079224.1:26100266-26115266 GCF_029633865.1 Lampris incognitus
GTGTGTGTGTGTGATCCTGTTGGTAAGACACTGATTTTCATGTCGAGTCAGACCTTACGCTATTATTCGGCCTTTATCTAGCAGAACTTGGTGAGTTTTGAGAACATGTCACAAGTGTGGTCCTCAATCTCTTTTTTTTCTTCTTTTTCTTAAGTAGCGACTCGGATGAATAAATACATTTTCAGTAGATACAATGGTCTGGTAGTAGCAGCAAGAAAAATAGAAATGTATGCAAGTACTTATAATTTTAGGAATAATCACAAAGGAGCTGATTGTTGATCTGAGGAGGGACATGACACCAGTGACCCCTGTCTCCATCCAGGGGGTCTGTGTGGACACTGTGGAATACTACAAGTACCTGGGGGTGTATATAGACAGTAAACTGGACTCGGCTATGAACACCGATGCCCTCTGCAAGAAGGGACAGAGCCGTCTCTACTTTTTGAGGAGGCTGAGGTCCTTCAGCATCTGCCAGACAATGCTCAGGCTGTGGTACGGGTCTGTGGTAGCCAGGGCTCTCCTGTTTGCTGTTGTGTGTTGGGGCAGCAGGATGAGGGTAGTGGATGCAAACAGGCTCAATGAACTGATCCGTAAGGCCGGTGACATTGTGGGGGTGGAGCTGGACTCTGGCAGCAGTTTCTGAGAGGAGGACGCTGTTGAAGTTATATGCCATCATGGACAATGTCTCCCACCCACTCCATGACGTGCTGGTCAGGCACAGGAGTACTTGTAGTGATAGACTCATTCTGCGGAAATGTACTACAGAGCGCCACAGCAGGTCATTCCTGCCTGTGGCCTTCAAACTTTACAACTCCTCCCTCAGAGTCAGACACTCTGAGTCAATAGTCATTAGACTGGCCCTTCGACTTATGTTGCCCTGTCGGGTGGGTGTTGGTGCTGTTTGATTCATGCTGGAGTAGTACAGTATAGAGAGGGTGTTATATGCTGGAGCACGGTGCACATGTGTTTATATATTTTGTTCTTATTTCTATTTCTTAGTTTATCTTATATTTCTATTTATTTCAATTTTTCTTATTTCTATTTATTTCCATTATCTTGTTAGCTTGTATCTTGTTATTTTGTCTTTACTAGAGCATGCGTGTCTGTAATAGGACCCGGTTTCCCCTCGGGGATTTATTAAGTATTTCTGATTCTGATGTACTTGTTTGATACATGCCGCTGGTTGACTGGGTGGTTTTCAGGTGCCACAGTCATGCATTTCCTTGTCTGTTTAGGTGGATTGTGGTGGAATTCAAGGTTGTGATAAAATCAGTGAAAAAAGCGGTAGCGTTAACTGTTTTAGCATAATAAATGCCACTCTTTCCTGCATTCATGATTTAAGCAGACAAGTGAAAACTGTATGGGCATGAAGAAATGTAGTGTTTTTGCCGGTCAGAGAGCCATATATTAGGGGACCAATCACGGATCATTTTTGGAATTATATTTCATTGTTTAATGATCCTTAGATAGCCAGGACATGCAAACCTTTTTGCATATTTGTTCCCATGTTGCTTTGTAATTGGCACCATTTTTATATTGTTGTTCCGAAAATTCTTTGTCCATATATCCAATTGTGTGTTGGCCCTGTGATGGCCTGGCGGCCTGTCCAGGGTGTCTCCCCGCCTGCCGCCTAATAACTGCTGGGATAGGCTCCGGCATCCCCGTGACCCTGAGAGCAGGATAAGCAGTTTGGATAATGGATGGATGGATGGAGATTACATTTTCAGTAAGGTCCAACTTTGAGAGGAATACCAGGTTTTTAAGAGAGGGGTGATGCAACATTTCCACTAAGGCTGTTAAGGTAATATATATGTATATATAGATGTATAAAAATTCTCCTAAAAATGTTTGACAAATTTTGAGGGTGGAATGATTGGCCAATAGACTCCACAAGTCTAGTTCATTTTGCGGTGGAGGAAAATCTGAATGGATCTGGATGGACTCCAAAGGACCGCAGTTGACGTCATCACAATAGAGGACTGTGTTTGCCATAAATGGCTCACCCTCCTCACTTAAGGTAAATTGACTCCCTCACCCGTTTACCCCCCAGGCCAGAACCTGTTAACAATGCCTAAATGTGTACAATTATTGATCCCATGTATCTATATTTAGTCCATTAGTATTGTCTGCAGGCGGATCGGGGTATTGATCTTAACCAGTTCATGGACGGAGATGGAGAGATACTATGTAAACAAAGCCAATTGGGCCCCATTAGTGCGCGCAAACGCGCACACAAACACACACATACACACATATGTATTGGCGGCAAATGGTGCAATTTGTCTCGGATTTCTCAGTAGTAGATGGGAAGACAGATTGGGCAGACTCTCACTTGGCTTGCATTTAGTTGAATGCAGCTTGGAGTCCTGTCTGAGTCCTGCTCCGTTGTCAAGACCTCATGTTGGCTATGGCAAAAGTCACCTTCTCTTGCAGGGGAATTTTGAATTGTGTTGAAATGTTGTTCACTGTTTTTAATTCATGAATTCATTCATTGTTGCCATCTGCTTTCCCTGGTGCTCTCCCATCTAGCCCCAGGATAGCCGCCTCGTTCTGTCTCGCTGTTGGCAACTTGGCACTGTGGATATTTTGATCAAAACTGGATTTGAACGACATGAAGTGCACCAACAGAGCGATATGCCTCCCCGTGGTGTCTCTCCTCCCACCAGCTCTTTCACCATAACTCTACGTATATCCCTTCTCCAGCATAAAGCTTAACCTGAAAAGCACACAGTTTAATGTCAGCACACCCATCCTCCATTCACTCCTGACACCACCATAACCCCGTCTCACAGGGACATCTTTCATTTCCACAGCTCCACCCTTCTCACCCCTCCTCAAACCCTCAAAGACCTCCTTCAGCGAGTGTTAGTGATGACCTCATTTATTCCGGGCTAGCCCTCCTCCTCCTTCGCCTCTTTTCCTCCTCCATCTCGTCTCCTTCACTCCCTCCCACCCACCCTAATAAGAACAAGATGACGACTTTATTCCAGACTCAACCAGAGCTGCACAGAAAGTTCTGGACTCTGGCTGAGCCGCCCTGAGAGCCAGACCAACTGACACACAGTTTGTATGTCTCTGTGTGTGTGATAGTGTATGTGTATGTGTGTGTGTGTGTGTGTGTGTGTGTGTGTGTGTGTGTGTGTGTGTGTGTGTGTGTGTGTGTTTGTGTGTGTTTGTGTGTGTGTGTGCATGTAATGACTTTGTGTATAGTGTGTGTGTGTATTTAATGAGTGTGCATAGTGCACGCGCGTGTGTATGCAGTGACTTTGTGTAGTGTGTGTGTGTGTAATGACTACGTATAGTGTGTGTATATATATGTGTGTGTGTATGTGTGTGTGTGTGTAATGACTTTATGTATAGTATGTGTGTGTGTGTGTAATGACTTTGTGTGTGTGTGTGTGTAATGACTTTATGTATAGTGTGTGTGTGTGTGTGTGTGTGTGTGTGTGTGTGTGTGTGTGTAGCCAGTCTTTTGTGTCAGAGTGTAGTTTGAGGGCAGACAGAGGGGTTTCAACCAGACAGACAATACTATAGATGTGTTTGTGTTTAGGGCTTACAGACAGGGGTCAAACAAGCAAGCATTATGTGTGTGTGTGTGTGTGTGTGTGTGTGTGTGTGTGTGTGTGTGTGTGTGTGTGTGTGTGTGTGTGTGTGTGTGTGTGTGTGTGTGTGTGTACGTAGTTGCCTTGCAAAGTACCTTGAAATACATTCTTTGGTGTACAAGTACCTTTGATTTGTGTAATTACTCTGACCTTAACTTTGTATAGCACCTCGTGTTTGTGGTTAAATGTGACATTTTAACACCTAAGCATCATAAAGCAGCTGTAGACAACTTTTCAACTTTCCTCCGCAAGCGTGTCTGGGTGTTTTTATTGTCTGCACTGTTGTCACAGAGACAACTGGACCACTTTCTGTTTATTAGCAGCCTGGCTGCTGTCCAAAGCAAGAAACAATCATAAGAATCCCAATTTGAACTAGAAACCCAGATGTCAGTGCTATGATAAAGGCAGAGGGAAACATCCGGTAGCATTAATAAGTAGGCAGGTTGTGTTACTTACTGATCCAGTAGGAAGAATGTCCACTGAGTGCTGATTTGGAACCCGCTCAAGTCCCGGGTGTTGTATCAAACTCTGTCTCCCTGTCGAGATCCGTTTCCCCCTAGCCAGAGTTCGACACAACACCGGGACGCTTGATTAACCTTAACCTAACCCTAAGCTTAACCTAACGCTTACCTTAGCCTAATCATAACTGGTAGCTAACCTGTTTCCATGCCAACGCTTTCGTCTGGCTGGGGGGAACCAGATCTCGATGAGGAAACAGTTTGATACAACGCCGTAGCTCGCTTCATCAAGTGAATGCCCGTCTGAGGTTCACTCTTGTTTTACCTCTGTTTCTCTCAGTCTCCCTCTTCACCTTCTTTGCCTCATCCGTCAGCGAGGTTCTTTTTCTCTTGCCAGGTAGAGTTTCCACTCTCGCTCCGGTTGGGATAGCTACCGATAGCTATTGGGGAAAATAAAAACAGTATCCTCTTCCTGTTTTGGTTGATGCACTTCCTTCGTGCCGTAAATTGAGCCTTCATTTTCCTGCGAGATCTTACCCGGTGGCAGACAGAATTGCATAGTGAGAGGGAGGCTTATAGGGAACCAGTCTAAACACTGATGGCGTCATTATTCTGTAGCATTACACTGTGCAATCAACATTTACTTCATAATGAAAGTAAAGTAAAAAAGTTGTCTACTGCCGCTTTAACATTGGAGCTCTCCATGTGTTTCCCCAGAGGCCATTAAAAAGCACGCTGCAAATTTAATAACGGTGATGTTTAATAGCCTCAAATTAAACTCCGGGACTGGGATTTTTGTCCAAACAAGCCAGATCCTTGCCCTTTGTCAACCATACCTTGGTGCTTGGATAACAAGAAGTGTTTTTTTATCACGAAAAATGACAGCACTTAATCCACACATGCCAAAACATGTCATTATGTTTTAAAAGTCCTTGAAAACGGTGAAAGACAGTTTCTGCCACAGTAGGCGCTCGTTGTGGAACAGCTCCCGTCCTGAGTTGTGTTGTACAAACAGTGGCTGTAGTGACCATGTGGAAGAATGCCAAACCGTATAGGAGCTTCCACCAGGGCCTCGAAGGCTCATGGGTAAATTGTGTGACAGTGTCGCTTGTCGGCAGTAGTTGCTATGACGACTGCACCGCTGGCACAGAGGGAGGGAATTGGGAGATAGACACACACACACACACACACACACACACACACACACACACACACACACACACACACACACACACTGACGAGACTTGTCGACTTCGGCACGGAGGTACACAGTTGTGTGTGCACGTGCAATTCATGTCTTAATTTTTCTATGACAGTTTGTACGCAGGACTTCAGTTAAAGTGTACATATAAACACACACACACACACACACACACACACACACACACACACACACACACACACACACACACAGGCGGCCTCCTTCCTCTCCTTCTGTGGTAAGAATAAAGAGTAGGAAAGTGTTTCGGATCACCTCTATGTCCTTATCCGCTTTGGTCGGAGCTCAGTGACCAGGAACACCCGTAACACGGCTGTCAGAGATCCACAACGCCCTACATGGCGCTCTGGGCAAATTAACCCTGCTTTCTGACTGCAAACACAGACAGTACTTTGTGTTGAGTTGTCATATAGCATGGTGCAGTCTTGCATCCAGTTTTAGTAACGTTTAGATTCCTGTCCACAGTGGCTAGTGCGTCCCAAAAATTCACCTGTCGCTTAAACCATCTCACCACTGGTGTTCTGTCAAATTGAAATGGCACCTCCAAATGGAGTCTCATTACCTGCAACAGTCGCTGAGATAGCAAACTTAACGTACCAGCCAAATTTACCAGTGTGTGTGCATGCATGCATGCATGTGTGTGTGCTGCTGAGTTATTCGCCTCTCTTTTTTTGGGGGAGGGGGTGTTCAACACCCACTGGCGCCATCCATACTAAAAATGTTTGGTCTCCCTGCAGTGTGCACTGTCAGGCAGTTTGGATAAAAGCGGCATCCAGATGGACTATTTTAATACAATGAGAAGCCCCACTGGAATGTTTCTTGCAGCATTCTCCCTCGAATGCTAATGGCTAACATTTAGATGGGCGAAAAGAAAATACTTGAAACGTTAATCTTTTGAGTAGCTCCCATTTGAGAGGTGCCCGGTGGTTGAGAGTATCCAATACAAAGAAAAAAAAAGACAAAAAAGAAAGAAAGAAAAAGAAATTGAACCGAATTGGGCTTAAAATGAAATTATTTTTTATTTTACTTAATAGATGATTTTCTTAATTTCTGCCAGGTAGACAGTCATTCCTCTAATGTGCTCACAGTAGGGCTGTACGTTATTGGAATAAAGTCACATAACGATATTTGTTTCTGCGATATATATTGCGATATGACCCCCCCCCCCATGGTTGACTAGCGCTATTTGTAAAGAATGAATCATTCTAGAGTGATTGGGGTGATTTTGTAGGGGAGTGGATCTGTATAGAAAATAAAAATAATAATAAAAGCTGAATTGTAGAGGTTTCGGTTTTTGTTGAAGAGTAGTGTGTAAATATGTGACCATCCTGCCGTGAGAGCTGAACGCGCATCCTGATACGGGTTGGAAATACGCACGGTCCAAAATCTACAGTAGGTAGTCTGCACTTAACCCAAATAAAAACCATGAACGAGGGAAGAAAAAAAAACTGCACCTGGTCATCAAGTTAATTTGACATTTTAAAAATGCATACAACTGACGTTGCTTTTACTTTGACAACCAAATCTTTCTCTGCGGTGTTTTTCCCACGGCGTGAGTTATGCGTGGCAAACTGTGGTCACTCATGAACGGGACGTTTGGTATGACGCGCTCCGCCCCCATGCGCAGCACGGGTGCGCCGTGGGTGTGGACAGTTCCGTACTTGTTCTCCTGTTCCTCGTTCATTTATCAGATTGTGGTCGACGACTAGTGGAGCCTGCTTATGTTGTTTGATAAACTGATCAAGAATGATTTTTGTGATGATTGTGATTGGTGGTTCGCAGCGCATGCAGAGCCTGCATGTCGCTTACTAGCATCAAACTCCGTATATCAATCAACCCTTAAAAAGGGGGAGGGGGTCAATTTTTGTGTTGTAGAGGTTTTTATATCGTTTTTTGACGTCCCAGTAGTGTTCCCTATGTTTTCAAATCTGGAAATTGAAGTTCTGGTCGCAGTACGTATGTTTTGGCATCAAAATGCGGTTTTCCCAAGCCCATCTAAAAACTTTCCCCATGTGACCTGACGTAGGTTTCTGCATTCGCGTTCGTCACTCTCCAAGCTCACCGTGGGTCCGCACCATTACCACACCGGCGTGCGGCTGTGACGCGCCGAGTAGGCGGAGTTTGCACACTATTTAAAAAGCGTCTCAGCGCCGGATGCCCTGCTCAATTAAAACGGCGTGTACGCCTACCTCGACCACATGGCTAGTAACAAACACAACAGGGTAAGTCTTTACGCCAAGCAACAATGTAATCTTAAATTGATGGCTAAAGTCGGTGTATTTGCTTCATGCGTTGCATCTCTGTGGCGTCGTTATCTCCTCAACGGTTAATGACACAGTAAACCTTGATTGATTGATTGCTCAGAGAGAACCGTGCTTTGTTTAAGATGACGCTTACTTCCGCCGGCAAATGTTTCCCGCTCCATTTAAGCTCCTCCCTCGCCTCTCGTCAGAGTTTTTCTTTTGTATCAAGCAGCAGAAAGTTATAGCAAGTGGCGTTAATTTGCCTTTACGTCCTGCGATGTGGTTATTGCGCATGCGCTATCGCGATGACGCTGCTGAAGCATCGCGCAGCCCTAGACAGTGTTGTTTGACCTACTTCAAGGTTGTGACTGAAACCATCGATGATGGCTTTGAAACTTAGTAGTGCTCACGTCACTTGATTCAACGAAAAGTCTTGTGAGAAGATGATTCACAGTGGAAACGTGTATGCATTACCTGGTTTCAATGGCAGATCTTTTCACTCTCAATAAAAAAATACCAGGCTAAGACCGAAGATGAGAGATGACCCATTTCCCAGTCAAATCTGTCTCTACTCTTGTCATAAAGTACCTTACTCGAAGGTAATTGTTTCACTGGTAATATTGCGAGTGAGTGTACTCCTCTATTTGATGTACCAACATTTTTTTGTGGGACCTGAACGAGGAAGCCGAGCTACTCATAAAGCTGCTTGTCTTACCAGGCTGGCGCTGTCCAGCGGACACAAACATGACATGTAATTACCACGGCGGAGGCAGAGTTGAATGAGAAGTGGAGGAGTTTTTTTCCTGGGTTTCAGATAAGATGTTGAACAGGTTGTGAAATGTGTAATTTCAGGAGAGGAAGAGGTGTGTGTGTGTGTGTGTGTGTGTGTGTGTGTGTGTGTGTGTGTGTGTGTGTGTGTGTGTGTGTGTGTGTGTGTGTGTGTGTGTGTGTGTGTTAGAGTTCAGTATTGCACAACAAATGTAATATCTAATAAATCAACATAAGACCCAGAATAACACTACCTGACAGATGCAGTGTTTATTCTCTCTCTCCCTCATTCTTGACCTGTTTCATCCTTTCTCCACATTTCTTCTCCTTTTTCTCCCCTATTGTTTTACAGTTTCCATCTCTACTATATCCTATCATGTTCCCATCTTCCTCATCTCCTTTCTGCCCCCCCTCTGCATACTCACCCATCCTCTCCTTTCCTTTCCTTTCCTCTCTGCTCTCTATGCATCCTCTCCTTATTTCTTCTCTCACCCCCTGCTCTTCTTTGTGTTTCATCTATGTTTCATCTGAGATTTCATCAGCCTTGCCCCCAAAAATGTCCTTGATCGTGCCCAAACACGTTTTGTCCAAATTTGTCTGCTTGTTTTGATCTTTGGTGTTGTCATGCCCTTTTTTGATGGATTCTTTGTCGCATGTAGCCAGTAAAAACAACTTTGAATCATTGCCTCAGTTATCTGTTAAGTATTTATCCGATGTGTCATGGATGGGACTTGCCCAGCGTTTTGTGGGGGGGAAAAAAAGTTGTTTTGAACTTCTTGCAAAAAAGTACACTGACTCTAAAAACTTGAGTCAGCAGGACTATTTAAGGTGTTTTTTCCCCGCAGAGGAGTGTTGCTGCCCTCTAGTGGCGGTAGTGATGCAGCTGCACCGCCTCGATTCGTCCGTTGGGTTTATGTTGTGGATCTTTCATGCAAGTTTTATTAATGCCAATCACAAGTTAAGTGTTCCCCAATAGTTTTCTCGTTAATATTAATTGTGCAGCATAAGAACAAAAGGGATTCACGGAGTCTCTTCTTCATTACAAAGCGCTGGGAAGCATCATCCACTGCCTCTGGAGACTCGGATCGACTTCTTGCAACCCACCTTGGGTATTGTTGGAGTTTTTATGAAAGACTTTTATGGTTTAGTCCACAGGGAGCGCCCCCCCCCACACACACACCAGAAATGCGCCAATGTGCAAAACATACGTACACAAGGTCTCTCACTGGCATGCATACATACACACATGAGCACCAAGCATTTGAAATACAAAATGCAAGCGGATACACACACTCAGAGAATCACACACAGCATTTAAACATGCACACACATGCAAGCACAGATACGTGCTATGTGTATATGCACATGAAGAGACACACTCGGATAATGTATAATACACGTAGCTGAACGAGCACACACACACACACACACACACACACACACACACACACACACTGTCACACATACTGACCTATAGTTCAGGCAGTTGCAGTTGCTGAGCTAGCTTTACCTTGAGGTGTTTTCCTTTGAAGACTCTCTGAGTGAAGGACTCAGGTCATTAGCGGTTTGGGAAGTTTCTCTGGGGGGGGTTACGATTACAGTCAGTGTGCCGCCTCTGTGAACTTTGAATAAGCGGTGAACTCTGAGTGGAGGCCTCTTTTGTTTTAAAAGTCAGCCTTAGAGTTACACAGGTCTGACTCTAGCCCACGGCTTAATGACTTGGGACACCGAGCTGCAACCGCCGCACACATCAGAGATGCTGCTGACTGGTGCAGGCAGCCAACCGCCAAACTCTGCTGTACTCGCTCACCCAGCAGGAGCCCTGGGTCGGTTTGTTTTGTTGGTCAGGGTCCCCCTGCCGTGAGTTCGAGAGGTGACCAGCGTGGGTTACATATGCATGGTGTGCAAATTTAGGTTCTACCAAGGAGCCAGTTTTTGAAGTTGTGTAGTGGGCCTTTATCAAGTGTCTGGAATAGCAAATGGATGAAATGGAAATAGCTCTTGACATTAACTCAGAACTGGGTTAATGAAGATTGAGATGTATGCATAAAATCACAATGAAAAATTGAAGATGAAAATGTATCTGTTTTAAGAAAAGGGAAAAAAAGAACAACCATATTTAGTGTCCAGATTCCCAACTGCCGAATTTAGTCAGGCTTGTAATTCAGCCACCTGCCTGGTGGTTTTAAGAAATGCATTTGTTAAAATGAAGGATGCTAAGGAAGCGGGGTAGTGTAATCCTGCTAAGCAGATCAGTGTCTTTAGGACACTTGCAACACTTACGTTTTAAACTTGTGTGTGTGTGTGTGTGTGTATCTCGGGTGCACATGTACATGTTCCCTCCTTTTTAATCTGCATGGATGTCCTTTGTTGCTCCATAAAGCTCTTTGTGACCAACATGTTGTCTCAACATGTTTTGATGAATGAATGTGACTGGATTTAATCCCAGCACCCAGACGCTGACTGGAGTTTATTTAATCCATTGTTGCCACTAGAGGTCTCTCGTGTTTCAGAGACCTCTATCGAGTTTTAGATTTACGCGCCGTACAATGCCCTTTTAATGTAAAAAAAACAAAACAAAACCATACACCTCCTGCAATGCCTAACACGTGCCTCGTCCTCCTGTCTGCAGCCAGACGTGGCAGAACTTGAGACAGATGTTGCACTATCTATAAAGATCTTCTGCATATTTGATCTGCCATAGCTGCCATGCTTTTCAGCACATCAACTTCACCCCCGCCCCCCCCCAAGTATGCCGCTTCCTGCCTTAGTGTTCCCCATTTGGCTGCTGTGATGAAAACGTAGACGTCTTTGCTCTGTATCAATGTCCTGCAAGTCCCAACTGGCAGTAACTGTTGAAATAAGCAACTATAAAAGTGTTCATCATTTGGATATTTGTGGATTGGTTATGATTTGAAATACTGCAGTGATGGACCGTACTCATTAAGAGACCCCCTCTTTATTTTTTGCATGTAAATGCTCAGTGATGTTTTAAAAATAACCCGATTTATCCAGAGACGGCTGTGCGTGTGTGTTATTTCGCCTGCTGTTGGTCATGTGACCGCTGCACTGCAGCAATTTGAGGTTGAGCGCTTTGCTAAAGTGCACATCAGCAGCATCGGTGAAATGGGGAAGAGAGTCTTGCTCATCAACGCCAACACACACACACACACACACACACACACACACACACGTGTTCTGTTCTTGCTCCTTCCATCTAAAAAACATGACCGGAGCATCAAATCGCACCCCACCCGCCTCATTAATACTTTCTTTCCACAGGCAGTCGGGTTGCTGAACAGCTGATGCACCCATATGCAACTCATATTGTTGCATTATTGTGTACTTTTCTATACTGTGTATATAATGTATGAATTCATGTGTATATAGTCTATGTAGGTCTAGGTTTTGTTTTTTGGAGGATGGTGTGTCCTTGTGTCCTTTCTGTTGGCAGAGAGAGCCAGAGCACAAGAATTTCATTGTATTGTGATACGCATGACAATGAAGTTGAACACACACACACACACACACACACACACACACACACACACACAGCAGAGAGAGAGCGACGCAAACAGTCAGGACATTAGCATTGTCAGAAGCATTAGGAAAGATGTAGAGAGTGTCTGTCTGTCTGTCAGTCAGTCAATCATCTGAGTGTAAATATAGAAGACTGATTCTGTAAAATCCAGACAAGTGTGCACAAAGTGTTCACAGGGGTATTAAGACATGTGCAATCAGGCCATCTCTTCATCAACACATAAGACCCACGAGCACCTGACAGATCCCGTCTCTGTTAAAGTAGTCATTCAGTTGCCTTCTCTTACACACACACACACACACACACACACACACACACACCACTTCCTCTCTCGGCAGTCTGTTCCCACAAACCACAGCTGGGATGGCTGAATCACTGTAGTGAGAAACCTCCCCACAGAGTGTGTGTGTGTGTGTGTGTGTGTGTGTGTTTTAGTGTGGCATGTTCACACGCCCCCTCTCCTTCTGACAGACTGGCTGTTCTGTCTGTTTTATCCTAAACTGGACATTTCTAGGACATCACCCTCTGACACGGCCCTGAGGACACGACAAATCCCCTTTTTAACCATAAAGTCGCCACAGTGTCCAGTCATGCTTAACAGACACTTTATCCCACAAAGTATTTAAAGTACACAGTACCATGTGGGTACTTTGTTCTAAATGCATGTACAAGTCATTCACATGTTTGCCGTGTATTTGTATTCATTGCGTGAAACACATGGCAACTCCTTTGCTGCCTCGCTCAGACACTTTTCAGTGGTGGATGTACATGTTAATACAGTTCATAGGATGTCTGCAGACTTAACTGCTGCCCTACTTTCTAGTGTTATTCATGGCACTTGGTAGGTGTTCCCAGAAAAGTTTTCCTTTGGAAAATTCACATTTTTGCTCACTGCACATCCATTCAGGCATTCCAGAAATGGTTGGGCAGCATGCTGATATATTTAATCTATGCTGAATATAGAGACGTCTCATGCTGCTCTCCTGTATCATTCAGGAAGGGGTTCAATTTGAAAAGCAGTGTTTGGACATTTATTGAAGCCTGTAGATTTTGCTGCACCTTTGAAGTGTTGCTGTACATTGCTATATCCTCATATTAGCATTTGTGAGATTTCACGGGATATGAAACGTCCAATGAGCCAAGTCTGACTCGTCCAGATCCGCACTAAAACACGTTTTCTGAAGTTCAGTTGGTTCCCTTCGTTTGCCCACATTCAGTAACCGTATCGACCACCAGGGGTCAGTGTTGCTTTAGCTATCAGCCCATCAGTCAGCCTAATGCACAGCACAGATGATGGAAGGAGAGGGGAGGAGAGGAAGGTTGCCCTCAGACCTCTTGAACATTGCATCATTCCCTCCCTGGATGCTGCCTGAGCAGACTGGGGCCAGATCCACTGTACCCCAGATGATATATGATGGAGGAAGGAAAGGAAATAACGTGTGTGTGTGTGTGTGTGTGATACAGTGCGTGAGTGCTTGCCTGTGCATAGTAAAATTTTGTGTGTGCAGAAACTCTGCCAGAATATAAATTTCAACAGGTCACGGTGTCTCATATTTAATCTTTACCCATTTGTTTCAAATGCTCCTTTTCTTGTCTTTTGAGAGTTTTCTGGATACCGGTGTCTGTATCTTGAAACAAGGAAATATATAAGGCAGGCGTTGCGTTATTTGATTCCAGAAAATTCATGAAAGGCGGTAATCTGCCTTAACGAAAGTATCCAGCCCTACTGACAGATCTCGTCCCTTGTTTTAAGGAAAAGAAAAGGGACTTTAAGACTGTCGCATGGGTGAAATGACTTGTTTATGACTGGAGATTTTCTGCAGGAGGTAAACACGCGTGTTCTGCTGCAGGGGCCTGTACATGTGTGTGTGAAAGGAGCCGGGGTTACACAGGTGGCATGGATGATATTAAGCGTTGATGAAAAGATATGGAGAAAATCTCACTTTAAATGTCATGCCATGTTATTGCCGGCTCACTAGGAGATAACAGTGCACCACTTTATTGGATTCCTCTTGAAAGGACTGATGGGAGCACCCCCCTGCCCTTGCCGCCGCCGCCGCATGCCCATAGATGGATTGCTCGATGTTTTCTTGTCCTTTGTTAAAAACCGTTTAGCTTCTTCACCAGGAAGTGGAGAGGAAGCGGACAGGAAGTGGATGTTATGGTACGTAGATCAACAGGATGTTTTCACGTGGCCAGAGGCCTTTGCTCAGTCAGGTCCTCGCATTGATGTCTTAAGAGCGGACGATCAAAGACGAGGGAGAAAAATAACGGGTTTAATCTCCCGCGTTGATGGAAAAGTACCTAAACGGAGACACGGGAAAGTGAATTTCGGTGTTGTTATGCAACATCCATTTACCATGCATTTAAAGCACCATGCTATGCAGGGTGACTTCGGACGGTCACATATATCTGACCTCAGATCAGGTTTGGTGGAGTGTTAGAAAAGGGAATTACATAGTGAATGGTGACTGTTATTGGTTCTTGTAGGAGGATTAAGAGTTGAACATGTAAAGAGGTTTTATGATCTGCCTTCAGGATGAGTGCGTGTTACAGATTATATAGACAAGCGGGATGTAATCTGTCATGTTCCCATCACAGGATTACATTTGTCTTTTTTTTTTTTTTTGGATTCCCCCCTTCTCCCCAATTGAATCCAGCCAATTACCCCACTCTTCCGAGCTGTCCCAGTCGCTGCTCCACCCCCTCTGCCGATCCGGGAAGGGCTGCAGACTACCACATGCCTCCTCCCATACATGTGGAGTCACCAGCTGCGTCTTTTCACCTGACAGTGAGGAGTTTCACCAGGGGGACGTAGCGCGTGATCATGCTATCCCCGCCCCCCCCCCCCCCCCCGAACTGGCGCCCTGACCGACCAGAGGAGGCGCTAGTGCAGCGTCCAGGACACATACCCACATCCGGCTTCCCATCCACAGACACAGCCAATTGTGTCTGTAGGGATGCCCGACCAAGCCAGAGGTAACACGGGGATTCGAACTGCCATCCCCGCGTTGGTAAGCAACGGACTAGATCGCTACACTACCCGGATGCCCCCAAGATTACATTTATCAAACTTAATTAACACGGTGCTCTCTAAACTCTGATTTAGTGCCTGTTATTTACAAGTTTGCACTCATACTTACTCACCATTATACACACACACACACAC
>NC_079224.1:26465266-26510266 GCF_029633865.1 Lampris incognitus
CCACATCCCAAAGGTGCTCTATTGGATTGAGATCTGGTGACTGTGGAGGCCATTTGAGTACAGTGAACTCATTGTCATATTCAAGAAACCAGTCTGAGATGATTCGAGCTTTATGACATGGCGCGTTATCCTGCTGGAAGTAGCCATCAGAAGATGGGAACACTGTGGTCATAAAGGGATGGACATGGTCAGCAACAATACTCAGGTAGGCTGTGGCGTTGACACGATGCTCAAATGGTACTAAGGGGCCCAAAGTGTGCCAAGAAAATATCCCCCACACCATTACACCACCACCACCGGCCTGAACCGTTGATACAAGGCAGGATGGCTCCATGCTTTCATGTTGTTGACGCCAAATTCTGACCCTACCATCCGAATGTCGCAGCCGAAATCGAGACTCATCAGACCAGGCAACGTTTTTCCAATCTTCTATTGTCCAATTTTGGTGAGCCTGTGCGAATTGTAGCCCCAGTTTCCTGTTCTTAGCTGACAGGAGTGGCACCCGGTGTGGTCTTCTGCTGCTGTAGCCCATCTGCCTCAAGGTTCGACGTGTTGTGCGTTCAGAGATGCTCTTCTGCATACCTCGGTTGTAATGAGTGGTTATTTGAGTTACTGTTGCCTTTCTATCAGCTCGAACCAGTCTGGCCATTCTCCTCTGACCTCTGGCATCAACAAGGCATTTTCGCCCACAGAACTGCCGCTCACTGGATATTTTCTCTTTTTCGGACCATTCTCTGTGAACCCTAGATATGGTTGTGTGTGAAAATCCCAGTAGATCAGCAGTTTCTGAAATACTCAGACCAGCCCGTCTGGCACCAACAACCAGGCCACGTTCAAAGTCACTTAAATCACCTTTCTTCCCCATTCTGATGCTCGGTTTGAACTGCAGCAGATCGTCTTGACCATGTCTACATGCCTAAATGCATTGAGTTGCTGCCATGTGATTGGCTGATAAGAAATTTGCGTTAACGAGCAGTTGGACAGGTGTGCCTAATAAAGTGGCCGGTGAGTGTATATCGTGACTTTCAAAAATTGCATTGTCTTCTGCGGTAATGCTTGTTGGAAACTGTCTTTTTGCTAGCCCCTTCCCTTTGCCTCCTCCAGTGTGTATGTGTGTGTGTGTGTGTGTGTGTGTGTGTGTGTGGGGCGGGTTGGCGTCAGCTGAACAGCTGTAGAGTCATACCCCTGGAGCTGCTCCTAGAAACTTGAACTGGGCTAATGCTTGAAATTGTATTGTCCTGCTGAAGATGATAGCCCTCACCACTCGGCCACTTTGCCAACACAATACGGTGACGCTTTTAAACGTGCAATAGCTCAACAATTCTACCTTCTGGAAAGACATTAAACTCTCTAACTATACAGTACTCAATATGTTACCCCTGACAAGAGCTACTGTTGAAAGCCCAATGTGTCAGGGTAAGTTCTTCTATAGATTAACCCGTGCCATCTTGGCAGTTTCAGGGGCAGCTAACTCACTCTTGAGGCCACCAGTCTGTCACTATACAAGGCTATTCAATTTCACCACTTTATATTGTCTCAGCAGCATGGATGGCTAATCACATCAAACGCAACACTGCTAGTAGCATGACAGACTAAAATAAAAATTAAGCAGGTGTTTTGTTTTGCTTGATGGATAACCAAAAATATTGACCAAGCAGGAGATGCCGACCTAAATGAGTTTGTAAGAGAGTCGATATGTAGTCTGGAAGACACTAATGTGGTACTCAGTGTCTCTCGTTCTCACATCCCACACTCAATAATTCATTGGCTGTTATCCTCATTAACAAATGACCCTGGAAACTCTCTGTCGTGAATGTGATTTAGTGCTGTGGTTCATTACTTGACTTCCCCAAAACGTTGAATAGCAGCTTTGAAAAAGTGAGATAAGTTACTTTGAACTTGGAAGGATTCCATAATGGAGGAAGGAACTCTTGTTTTCCTTTGCCCCCCCCCTTTCCCGTTTCTTTTTCGTACACCTCATCTTTCTCTCTTGCTTTTCTCTGTATTCGTTATTTCTGTTCTGCCCTTTTCTATTTTTCCCTGCTCCCCTTCCTACCTCTCTGTTCCCGTCACATTTTCTCTCTCTCCTCTATCTCTCTTTCTCCTCATCGGATGTTCGCTAGATGTTCAGTATGCAAAATTCAGGCTGACAGGTGCGCTGTAGAGGACGGTAAGTTTAGTCATGAGTCTACTTGCCCGTCTCACAACCCAACAGGGAACGATCAGGATTTTCGACATTATCTCTCCATGTGTTGCAGGGATAACACTCCATTAGCAACCATAGAACCAAGCAGTCTTCTGTTGTGTCTCTGAAACGCTGCCAAAATTGTGCTGGAAAAAAAGTGTCCATTGGTGATGTCACTGGCTGACAATCTGGATCGCCTTCTTTACGTGGCATTTGGCAGCATCACTTGTGTATATAGCGTTGCTGTTCACATTTTCTTATAAAGTGTAACTCATTTGTAGCTTCCAATTCTGGTGTGGGAAGATGGCGGCGCGAACTTACATTTGCAGTGGCCTCACCCAGTACCATCCATGCAGTGTCTTTGTCCATGTCTGCATCTAAGTTCTTGTCTTCCTTTGATGGCTGGGAGAGCTGGCGCTGAATTGGCTGGGAGAGCTTGGTCTGCTGCGCCCGATGGGCCCAGGGACCATGGCCCTGCCTGGAGCTGTGCCCGGGGAGGAAACACCGAGGGCAGTCTGACAGGACACGGAAGTGGGGCAGGCTGAGCTAACTGCTAGCCCATGCAGACCGGCAGTTCAGATAACACCGAGGGCAGTCTGGCAGCAGCCTTGCTTAGCCTTGGCTGTGTTTTTGGTGTTGTCGTGTGGAGTGCGGGGAGGTGTCAAAGGTGTCTGGCTGGGAGAGCTGGCGTTGGATCGGCTGGGGGAGCCTGGTCTGCTGCATCCTGTGGGCCCAGGGACCACAGCCCTGCCTGGAGCTGCACCCAAGGAGGAAACACTGAGGGCAGTCTGACAGGACGCAGAAGAGGGGCAGGCTAAGCTAACTGCTAGCCCATGCAGACTGGCAGTTCCAACAGTCATCCTGGCATTCACTCTCTTGGACAGTGATTTTTTTTTTCTTTATATGTTGGATAAATGTGTTTTTGTAGTTTTTTTTTTTTGTAGTTTGGGTATATGTAGGTCACATGTAAGACATGTAAGTCAGTTAAGACATGTAGGTCAGGCCGTGCTAAATTGTCCCTAGGTACGTGTGTGTGTGTGCATGTGTGTGTGTGTGTGTGGGCCCTGTGTTGGACTGGCGGCCTGTCCAGGATGTCTCCCCGCCTGCCACCCAATGACTGCTGGGTTAGGCTCCAGCATCCCCACAACCCTGAGTAAGGATAAGTGGTTTAGATAATAGATGGATGGATATGTGTTCTTGTAGTTTGGATATGTGGTTTTGTCTTTGTGTTGCACTGCTGTGGGCTGGGGGAAATTATATTTCATTTTAGTTCATGTGCCCAGGTGCATGGAATGAAATGATAAACAAATGTTCCTGATTTGGTTGTGGCCAAAGAAAACCAGGAAGTAAGGGTTGGAGTTTTTTCTCACATTCAGGTGACACATGTGACACAATTTCTACCGTATTTCAAACATAGAGGACTGCTCAGTGTTACGGCTGCAGCAGTGCCATCCTACAGCATGAATGTCAGGCGGCATGGTGGCCCAAGTCAAGTCATGTTCATTTTATTTGTATAGCCCAATACCACAAATTACAAATTTACCTCAACGGGCTTTACAGCAACAGAACATCCTGTCCTTAGACCCTTGCATCGGATAAGGAACAACTCCCTAAAAAAAACATTTAACAGGGGAAAAAAAGATAGGTAGAAACCTAAGGGAGAGCCACAGAGGAGGAGTCTCTGTCGTTGGCCCAGTGGTTAGCATTGTTGCCTCACAGCAAGAAGGTCCTGGGTTCGAACCCCAAGCCATCCCAGGTCCTTTTTGTGTGGAGTTTGCATGTTCTCCTCGTGTCTGCGTGGGTTTCCTCCGGGTGCTCCGGTTTCCTCCCACCATCAAAAAGACATGCATGTTAGGTTAATACTCATGTTTGTGCCCCTGACCGAGGCAATGGAAAGAAGAACTGGAGTTGGTCCCCAGGTGCTGCCGCTGCCCTCTGCTCCTATACAATAGGCTGGGTTAAATGCAGAGAACACAGTCATTGTAAGAATACAATGTCGAATAAAGTGGCTTTCTTCTAAATATAGAGATGACGTTGAAAATCGTGCTCGTTTTCCCTTAAAGACTGGCTTCAGACGGGGTCCGTCCTGTGATGGCTCGTTGATGTATGTCGGTGTATGATGCTGCATGTGAGATAGGCCGATAGATTTGCGACAGCTTTGCCGGAGGTGCTCTCCAGAAAGCTTTTTATAGTTTAGTATTTTGCGTCAGGAGATGAACTGGTACATTCGCATGTTGTCTAAATCAGACTTCTGTGTGAATTCCCTCTCTGGAGTTTGGCACGAAGAATCCCTGATGGATCAAGGGAAGATGAGTTTCCTCCCTTCGTAGATGTTGAATGCAGTGGACACACCATGACACATGGACACCGTTTTTGTTTTTTTAGGTGATACGGTGTAAGTCACCTACTGCCTCTCATGTTAGGACAGGTTGTTGTGTAGTGCTGTTCCTCTCTGCCCTCTCCCAAAGAGATGGGGAGCTTCGCTCCATCTGGGAGACTCGAAGCCCATCAAGTAAGTATTGGGAGCTTCATATTCACACACACAAAAACAAAGTATTCTGTCTCACATCTGAATGTTTATTATGTTTAGTTTGAAAATGCTCAGCTCAGTATTAGGTCCATTAACCTCACATTCATCGCGTCCCTCGCCATACTCATCCTGCCCCTCTTCTCTCTTCTGGCTGTCGCTCCTCTATTTTTCTCTGCTGCGTTTTTTCATTTTCGCTCCCCATCTGCATATTTCCCCCATTTCCAACTACCACTTGGTACCTCTCCTCCTCTTCTCTCTCTCTCTCTCCCTCTCTCTGTCTCTGTCTCTCTCTCCTGTCTTTCCCAGTCTCTCTACTAGGCTCTTGCTCTGTCTTTCCCTTTTTCCATTTCTGACTCTACATTTGTCTAAGTCTCTCTGTCTGTCTCGCTCCCTCTGTCATGTGGTAGACAATAAATCAATAGTGTATCATTGAGGGAGACGTCTGTGGGAAAGGGAGGAAATAGGAGACATAAGGCATGGGAGGAGAGAGGGGGACGCATTGCATCATAAAATGAACGTCTTCTCTCCAACTAGGTTACTGTGTGTTTGTGTGTAAGACAGGGAAACACACACATGTGCACGCGTACACGTGTGTGTGTTTCCCAGTCTTACACACACATATATATATACACACACACACACACACACACACACACACACACACACACACACAGAAAGACAGTCTTCATATCAGTGCATGCCAGAGCCTACTGAAGCTTTTTGTTCACCCACAAATGATTTGCTTGTGTCTGTTTCTGTCAGTCTTTGTGTGGACAGGCGTTTTTGGATGGAGTGTGCGTTTCATTCATAATGTATCGCGTAGGCGAACGCATGTAAACCATTTCCAGACCCCATCAACTTCCAGACAGTAAACCGTCTGGCACTTCACCCACCCGAGGCAGCCCTGTGTGCACGCACACAAACACACACACACACACACACACACACACACACACACACACACACACACACACACACACACACACACACACACACACACACACACGCATGGGAGAAAACCAAAGCTCTTCTGTTCAAATATTGATCTGAGGTCTCTGGCTCCCATTCAGCCACACTTATGAGATTCACTTAAATGTCTACTTCAGAGAGAGCCAGTGGGCCAGGGCAATGGCAGGATGCCACCAGTCTACTGGACCTGTGATAACAGCCAGCTTTTAAGGTGCATGTATGATTGTGTGCGCATGTGTTAATGTGTATATGTATTGTTTGTCTGCACGTGTACATGCACTTCCACACAAATGCTTATGATAATGCCTCACGTACAATGCTTAGAAAGGAATAATAGTGGCATGGTACCATGTTATTCTGTGTTTGGATGTCGGGTTGGGCATCATTTCGATTTTAACTATTCCGATTCCGGTTCTGCTTTTCGATTCCGGTTCTTAACGATTCTCAATTCCGGTTCTCTGAGAGGCGGAGACAAAACAGGTCACATGCTTCTTTCACAGAAGAAAAATTTATTAAAAAAGAAAACTTTATACAAGCCATTCTGTTTTAAGATCGGATCATTCATGTGAATGTCTCATTCTTATATTTACATTTACAACGCCTGTCTTCATACATGAAGATGAAGAAATAAAGACAGTCACACCCTGGTCCGGACTACCAGGTATTAAACTCCTTACATTAGAAACAGTTCTTGTTTAGAAAAATTAGTATATCTGCCTTCTCAGGCTGTATACGCACACGAGCGTTCAGCACAGAAAAAAAAACATATTTCAGTATTTGCATACAGTTCATAGCAATTCGCTCATAAGTTGTTTGCTGTCTTGCTGTTGCGAAGAAGACAAACGTTATTCATGGTCACCTACCCAGCTGTGACCTACTCAGTTGCTGCTCACAGAATAAGAGATCCTACGATCTCTATTCTGTGGTGCTGCTTCCTGCTTGCTCAGGGTTGGTTGACCGAAGAGGACGCCGAGGCAGGAGGTGGAGACCGGCGCAACGTGTCAAACACGGTGCACTTGTTCACTTGCACACCGTGTAGGCGAAGGTGTTTGCCCATATTTGTTGTGCATCCTCCCTTGCACCAAATAATTTTGCCAAAGGCCTTGCACTGTGCCAACCCGTCATTTTTAGAGGCAAAATGAAGCCGCATGTTCTACCGCTGCTTGCTCTGGTCCATGATGGTGCACATTTGACTTGCGGAGGCGGAAACTACGGAAGCTGCGTGCTGCCACCACTTAGCACGAGTGACATTTATTTAGGAACCGATAGGCAGAATCGAAATTTGACTTTCTTAACAATTCCTTTGGAATCTCGATGCCCAACCCTGTTTGTATGTGGGAGAGGGGGGGATTGTGCTTGTGCGTGTACGTGTGCATGTTTGCACGCATGCACCCAATCAAGTTTACAGACTTGGTATATTATGATTTATTATTCATGTTTGCTAGTGTGTTGCTGTGCACACATTTATTGATGTTTCCTTATATACGTACAACTATTGTGCTTTTGCATGGTTATATCCATATGTGTGCCGGCCTTGACATTAGTTCCTTAGTTTTTATAGAAACCATTGAGTCCCAAGTGCCTGTTCCGATAGTACTCAATTTTAGAATCTAACTCTCATCAAACCAGCCCATGCCTATTTAGGTACCGAGGCTATGTGGGTCCCCTACACCTAAACATTAGATAGAAGCTTGCTGTTTCCTCCCTCCAAGGAATGTAATTGACTGGGGGGTAAATATGTTGATGTCACTGGTCCCCCCCCTTTTTTTTTTTTTGTCCGCAATTGTACTTGGCCAATTACCCTATTTCCCGAGCTGTCCCGGTTGCTGCTCCACCCCCTCTGCTGATCCAGGGAGGGCTGCAGACTACCACGTCTCCTCCGGTACATGTGGAGTCGCCAGCCGCTTCTTTTCACCTGACGTGAGGAGTTTCGCCAGGGGGATGTAGCGCGTGAGAGGATCATGCCCAGTTTCCCCTCCCCCACGAACAGGCACCCCGACTGACTAGAGGAGGCGATAGTGCAGCGACCAGGACACATACCCACATCTGGCTTCCCACCCGCAGACATGGCCAATTGTGTCTGTAGAGACGCCCAACCAAGCCGGAGGTAACATGGGGATTCGAACCGGCAATCCTCGTAGGCAACGGAATAAACCGCTACGCTACCCGGATGACCGATGTCAGTCTGTTTAATTCTATTTAAAAGGCTTTCATTCCAAAAGTTATACTGCAAAAGCTGGCCATATGGACACAGTATCCCTGAACAAGTCGTGAGATTTGCTGTAATGCCCCTTGATTCAAGAAATATTCTCGAAGGAAGCAAAACCTCATCGGCATAGGCGGATTATGAGAAAATGGGCCCCTGGGCACAGACATGTAATAACCCCCCCCCCCCCCCCCACCACCACCACCAGCAGGACAGGTGCACTGACTTGCAGCCAACAGCACAATAACTAAATTCAATTGTACCTCAGTGGGATTTACAGCGCACATACACACAATTAATGCCAACAGCTTATTAACTAAGACACACACTCGCCTGCAGTTTTGGGGCTCGGTTATTGACATGAATGACTAAACCCTTTGACTATGCGACAAGAAATGCAAAGTTAATAACAGCGACTTCATGCAGAGGCTCTGGCTTAGGGCCCCCCTGAGGCCTTGGGCCCCGTAGGCCCGTTCAGTAATCTACCCGTGCTCATCGGACCTCGCCAAATGTGCCAAGTTTCAAGAGGGTTGAAGAGTAAATGTGTTAAAACGACTTGTTCTGGGGGGCATTTTTGCAGTGTTTATGTCAAATTTGGTTAAAACATTATCAGCTTAACAAGTATTGCTCAAGTTTTCCAAAGCATGCACACTTTTTTTTTCCTGTGGCGTTTCCCCCCATTGGAAATCGAGGGTCTATAAAGATAGGGGCTGTCTTACATAAAGTGACTGTAAATCCCTGTGGGTCTGCGTTGTGATTTATACAAGTAGTAAATCTGACTGGACTCACACTGTTTGGGCCGTAGCAGGGTGTAAAGTTATTCAATTAAGGTATGGTGCTCTTCATTCCTAACCAGTCATCCTCATTACAAGCTGACTTAACAGAGGGAATGTGATGGATGGATGGATGCACAATGAAAAACAAAAGGCAAATGTAATCTTGAATATTGTAAATCATCTAATCAAAATTAAAATGTTAGGGTAATTGAGATGCATACTGAAGTGTTTTTACTCCTCTGCAACATTTTTTTTTCTTCCAGGTTTTAGACACGTAACGCCCTCAGTCACCATTATAAAAAGCTGGTGTAGTATATCAGTTTTATTCTACCTTCCTTCTATTGTTCAGCATCTGATTAGCTTATGTAGAGTGATGCTTTTGACAATTATTAACTCTTTTTTAGGTGATTTATGGCTTCAAGTAAGATCTGTGTCAATAATTCCTTGCACTGATATGTAAGAAGATACACACTTTTATTTTATTTTTTCAAGGAAAAGCTGCTGCCCGGAAACTTGTTACATGCTCCGGTGTGGACTGACATGGAGCCCTCCGCTACACAAAGACCCACACGCGTCCACCTCAACACAACAGCTGGTCCCGGGTGATGGGGGCAGAGGTGACCCACCTTGATCCACACAGCTCCACTTTGTCAAAGGCTGGCAGGTCGGTCTGTCTTCAAGAAAATTCCTCAAATAACTGAACTTCCTTGGGCAAGGGTTGTTGTTGTTTTGGTTTTTTTACTCGCGTTAAAAAAAAAGCTGAACTAAAAAAAATTGTGATTTTTTTTTTTTTTTTTTTTTTGCAGCGTACTGAGTCGAGTCCGCTGACCATCCTGACGGCTAAGAACAAATCGGCTCTTTGGCAGCCCGGTGAGCAACAGAGTCCGTCACACAGAAGATTCATGGTGTTTTAAACACACACACACACATACACACACACACACACACACACACACACACACACACACACACACACACACACACACACACACACACACACACACACACACACACACACACACACACACACACACACACACCGAATAGCATCTCGGGAGGAATAAGAAATGGGGTGGGTCGGCTGGAAAATTAAACATGTTGTCCGGCCACTATGGGCCTTTTTATTTTTATTTTTTTTCTTTCTGCGATTTAGAAAACCGTGCAGCTCAATCGATTGGGGTCGTTTCGTTCTGGGCAGTGGAAAACCCGTGATTGGCAGGTTTAGTCACGTTGGGGAAATTGGGGGGGGGGGCAGGTTGTTACCGAAGGCGGTTTCATAACGACGCCGTTCAATGGCTTTTTCCGTTTGGTTTTACTACCGTAAAAAATCAAGTATGACGGCAGCTGGAAAATACAGCTTGCAGTTAACATATTCCTAGTTTTATTGGTTGATACTTTTCTTTTTTAATTGTTGTTGTTTGTTTGTTTGTTGTTGTTGTTTTTTTGTTTTGTTTTTTTAGCAGGCATGGTCCAGGTTTAGATGGGTCCCTTTACTTTGGTGCAGAAGAGTTAACCGTGGCAGTGTTAGTCCCATGCCCTTTTTATTACTTCTGTTTTATCACTTTAATACTTCTCTTTAACTTTACCACTGATTTATTTGGGGGGGGGTCAGTTTTTGGTCACGTGTACGTCATTGTCCAAAGAGCCCCCCCCCCTTGTCTCAGTTATTGTATATTTTCTTTTCCAGCCTAGCCACAAATGGCAACAAATCTCCCCAGATCATGTTAATATGCTGAGTGGAAAGGCTGCATGCGTGTCATCTGTGATCTCCGGCCTGTGTCGTTGCCTCTGTTTCATGTGAGAAAACAGAAGAGTGTCCAAGTCCTGCCCCCTGATACAAACAATTAAACATAAAAATGGAAAATATTCTCACTCTGCTCTTCACAAGCATGAAACATTTTGCACTCCCTCCCGTTTGTGGCGCCACAAAGAGACTTTTCTACCATTTGTTGTCAAGATGACCTCCATTTTAATGGAGGGGGGAAAAAAACTCCATCCACAATTACAATTCCTCCCAAAGACACCGTCCAAACGGGGACAAGAGACCAAAAGAAGAAACACATACACATTTTGGTTTAAAAAATATAGAAAATGGTTTACAGGAGAGACGAAAAATGGTTTGCGATCGCATCAAGAATGCAAAAATGAAGTGCAGGCAGCTCATTATGTGTAAGGCGTAACAGTTTTGAGCCGTCCAAATGTCAAACATTAAAAGCAACTCAAGTTAACCTCTACATACCAGGAGTAAACAACCAATCAGACGGCCTAATAAACTCATAGCCAATGGCTGCATAAACTTCTCCCTTACTAATTAACCTCATAGGTTGTTAGAAGGTCGACCGAGGAGACCCTGATGTTAGGGCCTAACATTTGACCTTTGATAGCCGTTATGCTGTAATTAGCATGTCGCCGTCTCTGGGTTGCTGGGACATGTTTAAAAAGGACAGTGATAGGGCCTGTTCTGTTACACATGCATGTGTACGTGCACACACACACACACACACACACATACACACACACACAAATAGACATTAAGGCACTTCATATAATTCTAATACTTTTCTTTCAATGCCTTTCTTTCTTTACACACATTTTGTGTATCAGCAAAAAAAGCATTCCGTGCTCTAATGTTTCCCTATCATTCTCACACACGCATACGTGTACAAATGTGCACACAAGGGTTAACATTCACACACCCTACCACCCCTTTTTTTTCCGTTCTCTTATCGAGCTGTGGGCAAACATATACATGCATGTGCACGCACTCACACACACATTCCTATCAATTGGGTCTCTCTCACACACACACACACACACACACACACACACACACACACACACACATACACATACACACACACAACCCCTCCCTCCCCCTGGGCCAGTGTTCCCAGTAGGTTATTCAGCCTCTCCATCAAAGCTAGGTCAGGGAGCAGGCAGCTCTACTGTAGCACCAGAGCCGGCTGCCTGGCCGATCCACACTATCTGATTCAGGGTAAACACACTCCATCAGGGCCTGGACACATCTCCTGTCCCTCCCCGCGTAACCCCACCCCGGCCGGTGCTCCAGGTCACTGACCACACTCTCACTCTGACCTTTAGTCCCAATGTTCCCGCTTTCCCAGTGGCTTCGCTTCCCACCTTGGGTCCCATTAGAAATTTGTCTTTTCCTGCTAATTTTGTTAATGCTTTAATATTCTATGTTGTCTTTTTATGTAATTTGTCATCTCTTGCGTGTTCTGTCGTCTTGTTTTGTTTGTGTTTTTATTTCGTAGATTGAACTTTTTTATGTCTTTTGGGGTGAATTTTTTTCCTTGTCAGTGTTGTATAATTTTTGTTTGTGCCAACTGGACTGAGTCCAAAGTGCACTAAAGCAGATGTTGTGTGTACTGGTTCTCTGGATGGAGAACACAGCAGATATTTAACTGCACTTATGCTGGATCCAGGTGTAAGTCAGTGTCTGAATGTCTGGGCAATGAGACAACACCAAACTGAACTATCTAGTGCTTTCTGTTTTGAGAGATCCCCTTTTAAGCTGTTCAGAGGACTTTGGTTCTGGCTATTTATGTCTTTTGAACAAAAGGAGCCAAGAAACGTCGAATTGTTGTTCTTCCCCTGAAAGACTTTTCTTGGAAACAGTTCACACGGCGGGGGTTGTAAATATTTGGAACCTGCAGCCTGTTGTTCTGTTTTGATGTTATCGGGGGGGGGGGGGTTGTTTTGTTTTTCTTCCTCTGGTTGGAGGGTTCACAGTTATGGGGCGGTGGAAAGTCTTTGAAAAATCTTTATGTCTAAAGTTATTTTTCATCTTTCTGTGCAGAGCTGTGCACAGACAGGACATTTGATAATATTGGCAACCGCCCCCCCCCAAAACAAAACAAAAACAAAAACGAGACACTTTGACAACTAGAAAACTCAAGCGCAGCATGATATCAAATAGAGAAGGTTCATAAGTTATTTCCAGCACTTGGATCAACATTGGGTTGATACATTGCTGAGTCCCCTGTTGCATTGCTTTATACAACTGACTGTTTGAGATTTTATACTCCTACACCAGAAACTTGTTCTATACATTTTTCACCCAGATGGACATCGAGTGGTGGCACCAGGTGTTTGAAAGTACAAGTTCTTCCTTTATGCAATTAAGCATTTAACAGCAACTGAGCTCTATATAAGTACATATGGCACAGCCTTAGTACTATGCTACACTTCTCCTGGACCACGACCTTGCTGTGGTGGAGAAGCTTGCGTGTACCAATGATCCCAAGAGTTATGCTGTCCAGAGCTTGGCTCTTGGTAGGGTCACCCAAGGCGGATAGGTCAAGGGGGAGGTTTCAGATGAAATGTGATCCAACAAAGACCTCAACAGTGCAACTGGTGGAAGATGTCTCCAGGTCACAATGGCAGTGAAGGCGGATGAAGGCTGCAACAGAGGGTGGTCCCCAATCGTCTTGGTTCTCCATGCCATTGGACTCTGGCCACCCCCTACCAAGGACCGTGTGGTGGCTGCAGGTGCATCAGTCACTCCACATAAAAAGCTGTCATGCGCAGGCATCTTACCATTATGTGGCTCCAGGATCAGCCTCTATGCCCACCTGAAGACCCAGAGGGAGGACAGTCATACTCGACCCCGAGTGACCGCCGATGATGATGAGTATGCTACAGATCTCGACTTAGTAGGCTCTTGCTTTACAAAATCTCAAAAACATTGTTACAAAAAAGGAAACATTTGTTCTTACAAACAGGTGATACAACCGGCCACAGATGCACAAAAAATAGAAATAAAAAATCACTCAAAGAAAACGAGATATACATGAAACGTATGTATATTCATGGAGTACATGAAGGTATGAAGAATATTCTACATAAATAACACTACATAATCACTTTAAGGAAATGGTTCTATTGGAATTTTTGAGGCACCACGACTTCTCTAATATGCAGAAGAATATAAGTTTTCTTTTTAATAATCGGTCCAAGGTATCTTGGTTCTTACCGATATGATGGCATTGGAAGTACTTCCTCTCCTTGTCGTGAACGTTACATAAGCGTTCCTATTAGCGACAGGGTTTGTGTTATAAGAAAAACATCCAGTTCACCACCTGTACAATTTCAAAATGCCGACAGTAATATGACCAAGACGTATATATACTACGTGCACCAATAAATCGATAGACTGAGTATAGATTAAGGCTTCCAAGTCATATTTGGCTTTTGACCTTATTCTGTAACGCTTCCTAGGGAAAGTGGCAGATGAGAACCCAAACGCAGTATGCACAGACAGGCAGGTTACCGTAACGCTCAGTTTAATGGACAAAAGCAGACAGGGGTCAGCGGGACAGGGAAATCAGTCCGAACAGGCGACCAGATCCGACGAGGCGCAGGCAAGAGAAACAACGTCCAGACAGGCAAAGACCTCAAACGCGGGTGAACAGGCAGAACATCGCCTAGTGAACGCTGGATAGCTTGGTTGTACACACCAGACAACCTGGCAGGGGAACAGGGGAGTATAATGCTGCGTTCCGTTCAAAGTCCGAGGTCGGGATTTCTCAGTCGATATTTCCAATTTCCGAACTCCAAGCTTTCCAGGAGCATGATGTCAAATGTAAACAAAAAAAAACATGGCTGACCGTGACAAACGTGTGTTTGTTTGTTTGTTTGTTTGTTTGTTTTTGTCAGTCGGCAGTGCGCACCTTGCATATGGGTTAGAGCTACGGAGGTCACGTGACTAGTTTTCTTTACGCGGCCATTTTGGCAGGAAGAAAGGCGTTAGCACTGAGCGAAAATGAATGGCGCCAGCGTCGATTTCAGGCCGTCGGAGTTCACTGCGCATTTTAATTCCAAAGACATTGAACGCTATATTGCGAAACTTGACAGATTAAATAGTACTGACCCTTATAATGCACCCGGGGTGCTTTTCACGAGTATTGAAACAGCGGGAACAGGCAACGTTCCGGACCTGCAGTATCCAGACATCTACAATTATCTAATAAACTTTCCCTCATCCTACTCTGGAGAGTCTTTGAAAGCCTACAAAAGCCTGGAGGGGTACAAATGGACGAAATCTGGATTCGTGACAAATATTCAGCTTTGGAGTCTCCGACTAAAAATTGGTTTCTTGTCACTGGAGGGGTAAGTGTCACTTAATGTTATGTAGTGTTAGCTAGTCTGTATCTTCGATTTACCAAGATTTAACTACATTATCACTATGTGAATGAATTTCCAAAGGCACCACCTCATACATTAAATTATACCTTTATGATAAACCTTTATGATGAACTGCAGTTACTGGAAAACGCTTTGTTGCTCGTGGGGTCCCATCGTTCAGTTTCCTTCTGTTCGCTTCTAGCACGTTTTATGGCAGTAATCCATTCATGTTGTCTTTCGGGATCTTTAGGAATCCGATAAAATCCTGTAACGTGCATGGATAAGTAGACACGTTTGCCCTTGGCTAATGGGTCGGACCCTTTAGTCGACTGGTTAACGTTGTCGCTTGCAGTGTGGGAGACACGGGTTCGAGTCCCGGCTGTGGTGACGGTTCCCGGACCGCCTGCCCCCTAAATTCGCTACGTTGGTCCTTGACTAACGGGTCTGACCCTTTAGTCGAGCGGTCAGCGTAGCGAAAACGTTAACCAGTCGACTAAAGGGTCCGACCCGTTAGCCAAGGGCCAGCGTGTCTAATTATCCATGCACGTTACACTACCCCCTTTCTTCGGGAAGCGCATCCCCGCGCTTAAGCATATCAGCTCCTTCACGCCTCTGGGCGCATACACTTCCGATGGCCTTACGGTCTCACCATCCCACTTCTGACACCAATGTAGCGACAACGTTAACCAGTCGACTAAAGGGACCCTTTAGTCGAGCAGTTAGCGATGTCTCCCACGGTGCCGGCGATACGGGTTCGTGTCCCAGCCGCGGCAGTTCCTGTGGTTGCCCCCCAAATTTGCTACATTGGTGTCAGAAGCGGGACTTTGAGACCGTGAGGTCGTTGGAAGCGCGTGCGCCCAGAGGCGTGAAGAAGCTGATATGCTGAAGTGCGGGGACGCGTTTCCTGAAGGAGGGGGGTAGTGTAACGTGCATGGATAAGTAGACACGTTGTTCCTTGACTAAGAGGTCGGACCCTTTAGTCGACTGGTTAACGTTGTCGCTTGCGGAGTGGGAGACACGGGTTTGCGTCCTGGCCGTGGCGACGGTCTCCCAGACTGCCCCCTGAATCCGCTACATTGGTGTCAGAAGTGGGATTGCTGGGGTATCCTGAGGCATAACAGCAAGCGTTTTGGTTTTCTTGATGTTCACAGAAAAGCCAAAACTTTCATAGGCCTAAACAAAGGAATTGGTGATCGACTGAAGACCTTCTGGAGTCATGGCAGGAGCCGCCTTATCATCGGCATATTGAAGCTCAATGAGGGCATTGAAGGATGTCTTGTTCTTAGACTTCAAGCACTGGAGATTGAACAGGCTGCCATCGAAGCGGTAACAGATGTTGACTTTACCATTGGGTGACCGATCTGTCTTCTGCAAGAGAGCAGCCAAGTATAAGGAAAATAACGTAGGCGCTAGAACACAGCCTTGCTTTACTCCACAATCCATGGGGAAAGGCTCGGAAAGGGTTCCACGGAAACAGACACAGCCTTTCATGGCATCATGGAGGCCGCAAATCATCTGGATGAAGTGGTCAGGGCATCCAGATTTGGATAGCACATCTCACAAAGTGGCTCTCGGAAGAGAATCAAATGCTTTCTCAAGGTCGAAAAAGATGAAAAACATTGTCTTCTGTTGTTCTCTTGCTTTCTCCATGAGCTGTTGTGCCGCAAAGATCATATCGGTGGTCCCTCTGTGGGATCGAAACCCATTTTGGGATTCAGGGAGAACTTCTTCAGCCAGGGTGATGAGACGATTCAGAAGGATCTGCGACAGGATTTTCCGAGCTGTTGAGAGGAGCGAAATTCCTCTGTAATTGCCACACACTCCTCGGTCCCCTTTTTGAAAATGGTAATGATGTTTGCATCTCTGAAATCAGCTGGGGCGGTCTGGGTTTCCCAAATCTGCAGGATGATTTCGTACAGTCACCTCTGAAGAGGTAGTCCTCCACACTTGTACAGTTCTGCAGGGATTCTGTCGGGGCCAGCCGCCTTGTTGTTGCGCATCTGAGCAATCGCTGTTTGAAGCTCCTTGGTGGAAGGAGGTGCAGACATCCACGGTTTATGCAGCAGAGTAGGTAAGCCATCAAGGCAGTCCGGAGATGCTTGTGATGGTTTGCAGAGGAGCTGGTGGAAGTGCTGTTTACATCGTTAACTGATGGCTACGTCGTCCCTCAGAATTGTTACGTTGTCCTCTGCTTTCATTGGTGTTGGTGTGGTCTTGATGGGCCCGTAGATGGCACGGGTAGCAGAGTTTTTTTTTCTACGGGTTCGCGTTCTGGCTGCAGCAGTTCCTGTGGTTGCCCCCCGAATTCGCTACATTGGTGTCCAGAAGTGGGATTGTGAGACCGTAAGGGCATCGGAAGCGTATGCGCCCAGAAGAGTGAAGGAGCTGATAGGCTTAAGCGCGGGGACGCGCTTCCCCAAGAAGGGGGTGGTAGTGTAACGTGCATGGATAAGTAGACACGTTGGCTGCTGGCTGATGGGTCTGACCCTTTAGTCGAGCAGTCAGCGATGTCTCCCGCAGTGCAAGCGCAGCAGTTCCTGTGGTTGCCCCCCTGAATTTGCTACAATACTCTCCCTTTTACTTGTCCGTGACTGTTCTGGCATCCCGGCGCACAACAGCTATCCACCATATTCACTGACTGTATACAGCAGGTGAAGAGACTTGCTGCTAGCTAGCAGTCATTTGCGCAGCAATAGGCCCGCTTTCCTACCAAAATGGCGGTGTTTTGATTTCGACTATTGCGTGACGTGAACTACTGGAGCTCTAATAATACATAATGGGACGGCAACACATCCGCCATGTTGGAGGACAACGGCTCCAATCCATAGAATACTGTGTCGTTCTCACTGCACGGTGCTAAACGTTTTCTAACCAGAGTGGACAGAATTTGTTTCAAGATTTGATTCATACAGAATAGCTATCATGCTTCGATATTTTACAATGGTAAATTTCTGCACTGTTTTTGGTTGTTCTAATCGAGCTGATGGAGAGTGGAACAAGTACTACTTTCATGTTCCAAAGATAATCAGCCATCAAGGAGAAGAAATTCGAAGGTTGTTAGAGGAAAGAAGAAGAAAACGGATATCGAGGATAAGTCGGGAAGATCTTACAGATGAAAAATTAGTAGCATGCAGAAATTAAGATACCTGCTTTTTACAAAAGGGAAAAAGCAGCTTGGTCCTTTAGAAATTGAGGCAACAAGAAATATTGCATCTGTCTTCATCCATGTGGAACATGTCATTGATCTAGTCGGAGAAAATTTACAATTTTGCAAGGAATTCTACCAACAGACTACCTCAGTAATAAGGATAGTGCTGGTATGACAGCAGTGGATAAAACTACCTTGGTTTCTTGGGCATTGACATTTGTGTGTGACTCAGTAGTTCCTTCAGACTGGTACAACTTTCAAGTTATATATTCATTTTATAAAACTGTTATAATATACAAATGACATGGTTTGAATATAATTAGCACAAGAGGGAGAGAAACTGGTTTTGTTTTGTAAATTTGTTAACATGTTGGTTGGTCTGACATATCAGTAAGTGCAAGTTTTTCCTATCTCTCCTTGGTTTTTCCATCTAAAGCTTGTACATAATTCTTGATCAAAGCCATCGCGGAATTGCACGAGATTGGCCTAACGGCCGAAAATCCTCAAATCGAATCTGATCCTTTGTGCCGTTAGGCCAGAACTTTGTAAATTTTATTTTACAGTGTTTTTCAAAGAGTGTATCACAACTGCAATGTTTTATTTCCGTACGTTTGTCCGATTTTCTCTTAAAATTTCGTTCTTGTAAACACAGATCGACAATGAGAACTTCGGTGGAAACAGTAGTTGCTAAGGTCTAACTGTCTTCCAACATGGCGGAGCTGTTCGTTGCATAATACATCCATGGCTCGTTGTCAATGAAAAATCACGTGATTGAGAATAACCCATATATGCCAAACGGAGGAATAACTTGTGTCGAGAAGATAACGTTCATTTTGTTTACTGTATCCAGCTAGCTAATAACATTGACGGCATATTTTGACATCAATTTACATGCAGAAAAGTTTTTACTATATGACAGTATATATTATTGTAATTAAATACAGGCAAATATACTTTATGTTGCCTTAGTTGAAGGTTTACCATTAAACACTGCACCTCTGTGGGTGCTGCCATTGTTGTGTGACCTCAGACCAGGAAGTGAAACGACAAGACTGGTGAGTACTTCAAAATAAAACAGGAAAAACAACAGACGATGATTGAGGCTATGATGAGGTTATGACTGAACCGGAAGGATGACTGAGGCTATGGGAGACAATGGCTGAAGTTATGAGCTGACTGAACTGAACTGGGAGACATCGTGACATACCTGGAGAAAGATAATCAGATAAAGTCGTTTGTATGATTCTTTCTAAAGTCAAAGGCGTAATGCGTTCATTGGTTTACGATCACGCTTTTAGACTCCATATAAATGTAGCTGTAGTTCCCATACAGTCTCAGCTGCATCAGCACCATCACAATGGGCCCCCGCGGTTCAGTGGGTTAATGACATAGATGGGCAATGAAATTCTCACTCTATTAGTCTTGCCCTTTGGCAGTTTAAACCTAGGGCCAGATGGAAAGGACTTAAAGTCTCCATAAAGTGTGTGTGTGTGGGGGGGGGTCTAGGTTTGGGGTGGGGGGGTCTTGATTAGCTCTGGCTGCATGTCAAAGATCCAGATGGAGGGTTAGTCTTTCCAGCCGTCTTTAACTGTGCCTCTGCAGCTTTTTCCTGATGAGAGACCAGAGCTGTAAAAAAAAAACTCATCTCTTCACTCCAGCAGGTGTGACATTATCACATTTGATAGAGTGGGATAGGTAAGGAGAAAAGAGATAGTGAGAGAAGGTAATAATAAAGATAATAAACTTTATTTCTATAGCACCTTTAAAAACCAGAGTTAGAAGGTGCTTCACAAAGTACAATACCATACAATTTAAAGAGAAAAAAATGGAAATGCAATAAAAACAGGGATTTCAAGAAGTGGTCAAGCATAGAGAGATGAAACAATATGTAAAAGGAAAAACATTACAACATTTGAACAGACATTATAAAATACACATATACATACATATATACAATCAAAATCTCCCTCTCATTCTTTTTTGGGTGGTGTGTGTCTTCCTCGAGCTCGGGTCCTCTGTTATAGGCCTGGTAGTTTGGGGGTTCTGCGCAGTGTCTTAGCTGTTCCTAGGGCTGTACTCTTGTGGACAGAGACCTCAGATGTTGTTCCTGGAATCTGCTGGAGCCACTCTCCCAGTTTGGGGGTCACAGCCCCTAGCGCTCCTCTTACCATTATGTAGCATTCCATCAGTTGCAGGTTCTCCACCCTAGTCCATGAATGTCTTGTTCCAGTAGTCCATTTCTCATCAGGTTGCCCTGGTTCCCCAACGCCCGGTTTGGACCTTGCTAATCCGGGTGACATCTGAACCGGTATGACTCTATTCACGTTACTCTCACTCATATCCGAGGTAGCTGGCTTGTATAGCATTAGGAGTCTAAGCCACAGACTCTTACTGGAGACTTGTCCCAACTGGGGTTTGAACCCCCGATCTCCGGCATGCTTTTTAAGCTTTAAACTATCTAGTTGTTCTCTTGCTCCATTTCTGTTTATGTCACACACACCCCCCCTGCTCCATTTCTGTTTATGTCACCCCCCCGCTCTCTATCACTTTCTTGCTGCCTCTGTCTTTTCACATCTCTGCCACGATGTTCCTCTGTAGCCCCCCTCTCGATTTATTTACAGCCTTCTTTATATCTAAATACTTAAGTTATATATATTCTTGCCCATCTCCCTCTGCCCTATCTGTCTTTATTCTCACACACACACACACACACACACACACAACACACACACGCAAGTCTCCCCTCATACCCGCACGGTACCAAGCACAGGCTTGAGTTAAATCGTCATTGAGTCTGCCAAGAGAGAAAATGAAAGGGCTAATTTCGAACAGCTGTTCCTAAAAATAAGCAAGGCGAATCTAATTCTGCACAGAAATGTGTCAAAAACACGAGTGGTGTTGCTTTTCACTCGAAGACCCAAACTATACACTGGGGGGGGGGGCAGCTACTTTGTGATTATGTAAAGTTTCATTGTGAATAAGTTGTCATCTTTTCAAAAAACATGTGGTTTTAGTCATCTGAGTGGATGCATGAGTAAATGCCAAAGTCCAGTATATATTGGGTTGCTTTTTGTGTTTGCTTTACATATTAACTGTGAGGCCCTTTGTGATGATGCTGAAGTGCCGGGTAAATGGATTTGTTCTGTTTTAACTGGACAAACGCCGACTCGCTGCAGTACAGCTGGGGATGGATGGTGGTCAAATGTTGTCGAAGGTATAATGTGGGCCAGAAAAGCGTACTGTAGGACCTCAAAAAAAAAACCAATGCCTGCTGTGGGCCACGTTTGCACAAACGGGCAGAAAAGGTGTGATTATCAACTCTCTGTGAGTCAAACACGATTCAGATTCATGACACATCTCTTCTCCCATGTCTTTGCTTTTTAGATGGGCTGAAAGTATTTGGAATTTTGAGCTCTGTCTCACAGTGTGAAAATGTAAGAATGGTGTGAGTCGTAGAAAGTGACAAAAACGGACCAAAATTGCCAACATTTTAAAATTCAAGGAATGTTAGTTGGTGTCAGTCAATCATGTGGTCGTGTGTGTTTGTGTGTGGGTGTATGTGTGTGTGTACATACACACAGAGTGTTGTGATGCGTCTAGTGCAGCAGTGTGTAGTTGGAGGGAAGGTGCACGTGTTCTTCCAACCCGTTTGTGTCCTTCCTGCCCTTAGCCTGCTGCCGCTGGCTAGCCTTTGTGGCGAATAGGGAAGCATCCTAGCGTGTAACCCTTCCCTTGCCAGTACATAGCCTCTCCTTCACCAAGACTCCTGCCAGGCCTCCCCGTGGCCACACGTGGTAACTGGGGTCTTGCGGCCCCAGGCTAACTTGGCAGGGGATCTCGGAGCAGCAGTGGGCCGCAGAGATATGGTGTGCAGGCCCACCCTGGTGGACACGCCCTGGCACCTATCAACCACTGCCCCGCTGCCTTGTGCGTGAGTCTGGAAGACATAAGGCTAAGGGAGCTTACCCCAACAGAAAAGCAAGCTGTGGCGGCACGCTTCGAGGCGGTTTCCGAAAAACTGGATTTCCGGCAGCCCCCTGCAGTTGTGTGGAGGTGCCGGTCGTCTAGGGATCCCCCTTGCCATCGGAACCATCTCCTCTACAATCAAGTCATGTGGCGTTGGGAGAAGCGCACCCCCCATGCCACTTTAAAAACCATCTCTGCGCAGGTATCTTCTGCTATCTGAGTCCTCAAAGGACCCACAAATAGAAGAAGATGGTCATCATCGGGCACGATGGACAACCAGCAAGCAAGCAAGCATATGTATGCATGCATATGTGTATAAGCATATGGATGTATATGTATGTTATGTGTGTATGTATGTATGCATTCTGTCCTGGGTAAGATGCTAAACTGCAACTGCAGGCTGTAGAGGGGCAGTACCTTACCTCAGAAAGGGCCCTTTGGCTAATGACGATGTCCCTACTGATAGATCTGGTCCTCCTGCATGCATGTATGGTACTTCCCATGGTGCCCAGTCCAGCCAACACATTGGGATAGGAGAAGGGAACTCTGATTTCAAATCCACCTGCTGCCTTGTGGGTTGATGCCTCTTTAGACAAAGGCTAGGAGAAGGTAACTGAATTCAAATCCCCGGGCACAGAGTACCCAGCTGTCAGTACCTGGAAGGGTAAACCATGGCGGCTCCGCTCGGTCAACTCGACATCGGTACCGGCAACCGGCAGCTCTGTTTGTCACCTCGGCAGCAGTTCTGACAAAAAGCAACAGGATTCTTCTGCGGCAATCTCAGCTACACTGTGCCACCGAACAACAGAACATCTTGCCAAGGGACACTATAGAGCACCGAATAGTGTTGTCATCTAGGGTGCAGCCTCACATTTGAATACATCTTGTGTATATACTATCTTTTTATTAACTTTTTTTTACTCGTTTCGGGTGAAGGCGTGTATATATATATATATATATATATATATATATATATATATATATATATATATATACACTACCGTTCAAAAGTTTGGGATCACCCAAACAAATTTGTGTTTTCCATGAAAAGTCACACTTATTCACCACCATATGTTGTGAAATGAATAGAAAATAGAGTCAAGACATTGACAAGGTTAGAAATAATGATTTGTATTTGAAATAAGATTTTTTTTACATCAAACTTTGCTTTCGTCAAAGAATCCTCCATTTGCAGCAATTACAGCATTGCAGACCTTTGGCATTCTAGCTGTTAATTTGTTGAGGTAATCTGGAGAAATTGCACCCCACGCTTCCAGAAGCAGCTCCCACAAGTTGGATTGGTTGGATGGGCACTTCTTTGAGCAGATTGAGTTTCTGGAGCATCACATTTGTGGGGTCAATTAAACGCTCAAAATGGCCAGAAAAAGAGAACTTTCATCTGAAACTCGACAGTCTATTCTTGTTCTTAGAAATGGAGGCTATTCCATGCGAGAAATTGCTAAGAAATTGAAGATTTCCTACACCGGTGTGTACTACTCCCTTCAGAGGACAGCACAAACAGGCTCTAACCAGAGTAGAAAAAGAAGTGGGAGGCCGCGTTGCACAACTGAGCAAGAAGATAAGTACATTAGAGTCTCTAGTTTGAGAAACAGACGCCTCACAGGTCCCCAACTGGCATCTTCATTAAATAGTACCTGTTAGAGCCTGTTTGTGCTGTCCTCTGAAGGGAGTAGTACACACCGGTGTAGGAAATCTTCAATTTCTTAGCAATTTCTCGCATGGAATAGCCTTCATTTCTAAGAACAAGAATAGACTGTCGAGTTTCAGATGACAGTTCTCTTTTTCTGGCCATTTTGAGCGTTTAATTGACCCCACAAATGTGATGCTCCAGAAACTCAATCTGCTCAAAGAAGTGCCCATCCAACCAATCCAACTTGTGGGAGCTGCTTCTGGAAGCGTGGGGTGCAATTTCTCCAGATTACCTCAACAAATTAACAGCTAGAATGCCAAAGGTCTGCAATGCTGTAATTGCTGCAAATGGAGGATTCTTTAACGAAAGCAAAGTTTGATGTAAAAAAAATCTTATTTCAAATAAAAATCATTATTTCTAACCTTGTCAATGTCTTGACTCTATTTTCTATTCATTTCACAACATATGGTGGTGAATAAGTGTGACTTTTCATGGAAAACCCGAAATTGTTTGGGTGATCCCAAACTTTTGAACGGTAGTGTATATATATAATATGTGTGTGTGTGTGTGTGTGTGTGTGTGTGTGTGTATGCTTATGTATACAGGCTATAGGTGTATGTCTGTATGTGTGTATGCCAGCAAGCAAGTTGTAATGCTGTTGCTATGAGGTCAACAAAATGTACTACATAGTTTAACTCTGTTGTCTGTAAACGTGTCTCACGTCTGTTATTTTAAAGGCCCATCTAGGCCCACTGGCAATTAGCACTAGCTATAAATGTTGTGATACACTGCATTGGATAATTGTGTAAATATCTATGTATAGTGTGTCTGTCCCTGTCAAATAAACATGAAATGAACTGAAATAGGGTGACTGAGGTCAGTGTAACTTGGGATAATTCCTTTATCTGATAAGTGCAATGGGTTAAAAACATGAAAAACTGTTTGTTTGTTTGTTTGTTTGTTTGTTTGTTTGTTTGTTTGTTTGTTTGTTTGTTTGTTTATTTGTTTTCCATTTGTTGTTTCAACTCAAAATATTGAGTTTGAATGCGGGGTAATGTTTTCCTTTTCTCATTTTTTTCTAAATTCAAATCACAATATTGAATGGGCAGAACAAAAAACTGGTGTTCTGTTTATTAAATCTATTGTAATCCATTATGCTCCTAATCCCAAGAGAGAAAGTCCTCTTGAACATGACGTCTTAATTATCATCTTCCAAAAATGTTTGTCACGGCTATGTTTTCTCACTTGTGTTTTCCTTACATACCCGTTATTTCTGTTGTGTGAAAACCTTGTCACGTTTTTCAGTCTTCTTTTGTAAACTGTTTGGAAAGTGAGGGTTTATGACTCTTTCCGGCCCGTGAACATCATTCTTGTCGTATACGTGTCCTTTCAGAAACTAGTCCTGTAAATGTGACCCGTAGATAAGCCGTCAGTGTTTCATAAGAGGGAGATGTTAATCTGAGTGTGTTTTGTGGTGACTTATCATCTCAATCCTCGTAGAGAATGAAGGAGAGGGGGTATTCCCAATGATTTTTTTCCCCAACTTCTGTAATCTCTATTCACTGAAAGCTTTAAAAATATAATATGAAGACATAACTTGCCTAGAGATCTAAACATTCCCCACACTGTAAACAAATATCAAAATAAATACTTTTTTTAAAATGTTCCTTTTGTGGCTCCAATTTAACTGACACAAGCCCAAAAAATGCAGTACTCTGTCAAATCAAATCAAACTAAAAAGCAATTTCTACATGTGCTAAAGTGCAGTCGGCAGAAACATCGTGGACAATGCTGGAAGCTGGCTAAGAGGTGAAGGTTATTACCAACTCACGTTCATTTATAAAATGCCTTTTAGAGGGCCTGCCCAAGCGCTTCAGAAGTGCTCAGAAATAAATCGAAATGGAGATGTACAACGCATAAAAAATAAACGAGACGATAAAATGCACAAATAAAATGCACAAACCTCAAACAACCTACCTATCGGAAAGAGCGCGCACACACACACATACACACACAATGTTGTGCAGGTTCATTAACAGTCAGATCAGGCAGACAATAATAAAAATAAAAACACATCTAAGTGCACAAAAAGGATGGATTTTTCAGGGTTGCAAATCACAAAGAGCTACTGAATAAAAAAGGCGAGAGCAACATTCAGACACAACAAACAAAGCCTTCGGTGTGTTTATATCGGTGTACTAAGTGTCAAACGTGTTATTAGGAAGCAGATGGGAGAGAGAGATGTGAAGTCTGGTTGTGTAAGCTATGTAGTGGTGTAACCTCTTCATACACTGTGTGATACATAGCTTTGTGCAGCAGATCGCTTGTGTGTAGTGTAGTATGTGTGTGTGTACATGATGTGTGCTTTGCACTTGTGGGTGAGTCGTATATGGGGGGGGTCTAAATGGGGGTGGATGTCCATTTGTGGATCGCCTTCTTGTCAACGACTCCAATTATCTGAATCGGAATCCTTTACTACCAAGTTGTTTTTGGCTAGCAGCAGCCATCTTTACTGCTCTGTCCCGACCGAGCCTCTTCATTACTCCCACTGGGATGTGCAGCTGGCAGGTCCACTCCAGAGATACGTGTGTGTGTGTGTGTGTGTGTGTGTGTGTGTGTGTGTGTGTGTGTGTGTGTGTGTATGTATGTGTGTGTGTGTGTGTGTGTGTGTGTGCGCGTGCGCGCACGCCTGCCAGCTTGAGTTGAGTCCCATGGTTGAAGCTAGTAAGAGGCCAACTGGATGAAAGCCATGGGCCAGGCGATGAGATCTTATCCTGGGTGCTGTGACCTTGTGTTGTGTTGAAATGTCTTTTCAGTGTGATTTGGGTAAGTGCAGGAGTATGTATTGAATGTGAATTTGGGCTGAAAGGGTGTTTTGGATTTTCTGGGGCTGTTATATGAAGGGGAGCTGTTGAAAGACATGAGCGGGTGCATGTGGAGGGGGTAGGGTGTGTGTGTGTGTGTGTGTTTGTAGGAGTGCATGTTGTGCCTGCATGTGTACTTCTATGTACTTCTGCATTCTCTTTATATCTATATATATCTATATCTATATCTATCTATATCTATATCTATCTATCTATATCTATATATATCTATCTATATCTATATATATCTATATATATCTATATATCTATATATATCTATATATATATCTATATATATCTACATATATCTACATATATCTATATATATCTACATATATATATATATATATATATATATATATATATATATATATATATATATATATATCTATATATATACACTACCGTTCAAAAGTTTGGGATCACCCAAACAATTTTGTGTTTTCCATGAAAAGTCACACTTATTCACCACCATATGTTGTGAAATGAATAGAAAATAGAGTCAAGACATTGACAAGGTTAGAAATAATGATTTGTGTTTGAAATAAGATTTTTTTTACATCAAACTTTGCTTTCATCAAAGAATCCTCCATTTGCAGCAATTACAGCATTGCAGACCTTTGGCATTCTAGCTGTTAATTTGTTGAGGTAATCTGGAGAAATTGCACCCCACGCTTCCAGAAGCAGCTCCCACAAGTTGGATTGGTTGGATGGGCACTTCTTTGAGCAGATTGAGTTTCTGGAGCATCACATTTGTGGGGTCAATTAAACGCTCAAAATGGCCAGAAAAAGAGAACTTTCATCTGAAACTCGACAGTCTATTCTTGTTCTTAGAAATGAAGGCTATTCCATGCGAGAAATTGCTAAGAAATTGAAGATTTCCTACACCGGTGTGTACTACTCCCTTCAGAGGACAGCACAAACAGGCTCTAACCAGAGTAGAAAAAGAAGTGGGAGGCCGCGTTGCACAACTGAGCAAGAAGATAAGTACATTAGAGTCTCTAGTTTGAGAAACAGACGCCTCACAGGTCCCCAACTGGCATCATTAAATAGTACCTGTTAGAGCCTGTTTGTGCTGTCCTCTGAAGGGAGTAGTACACACCGGTGTAGGAAATCTTCAATTAGCAATTTCTCGCATGGAATAGCCTTCATTTCTAAGAACAAGAATAGACTGTCGAGTTTCAGATGACAGTTCTCTTTTTCTGGCCATTTTGAGCGTTTAATTGACCCCACAAATGTGATGCTCCAGAAACTCAATCTGCTCAAAGAAGTGCCCATCCAACCAATCCAACTTGTGGGAGCTGCTTCTGGAAGCGTGGGGTGCAATTTCTCCAGATTACCTCAACAAATTAACAGCTAGAATGCCAAAGGTCTGCAATGCTGTAATTGCTGCAAATGGAGGATTCTTTGACGAAAGCAAAGTTTGATGTAAAAAAAATCTTATTTCAAATACAAATCATTATTTCTAACCTTGTCAATGTCTTGACTCTATTTTCTATTCATTTCACAACATATGGTGGTGAATAAGTGTGACTTTTCATGGAAAACACAAAATTGTTTGGGTGATCCCAAACTTTTGAACGGTAGTGTATATATATTAAGAGATCTTAATATTCTGCTCCTCATTTGTTGAGCACTTTCATCTACACCATTGATGGTTTCTGGGGAAGAAACCCCATATATACACTGCTCAAAAAAATAAAGGGAACACATAAGCAATGCAATGTAGCTCCAAGTCAATCACACTTTTGAGATATCAACCTGTCCAGTTAGGAAGCAACACTGATTTGTGAATCAATTTCACCTGTTGGTAAATTGTCTTATTTCCACCAGGTGGAAATTAGACAATTTGCAAGACAACCCCTATAAAAGGAATGGATTTGCAGGCCATTTGCCTGTCCTCATCTTTTCTGGCCGATCTTTGGTTAGTTTTTCATTTTGCTAGTGCCCTCACCACTAGAGGTGGCATGAGACGATATCTGCAACCTACAGAAGTTGCTCAGGTAGTGCAGCTCATCCAGGATGGCACATCAATGCGTGCTGTGGCAAAAAGATTTGATGTGTCTCCCAGCACAGTGTCCAGAGCATGGAGGAGGTACCAGGAGACAGGCCAGTACACCAGGAGACGTGGAGGGGGCCGCAGGAGGACAACAACCCCGCAGCAGGACCGCTATCTGGTGCTTTGTGCAAGGAGGAACAGGAGGAGCACTGCCGGAGCCCTACAAAACGACCTTCAACAGGCCACTAATGTGCAGGTTTCTGCTCAAACAGTGAGAAACAGAATGCATGAGGATGGTATGAGGGCCCGACGTCCACAATTGGGGCCTGTGCTCACAGCCCAACACCGTGCAGCCCGATTGACCTTTGCCAGAGAACATCTTGGTTGGCAGATTCGCCATTGGCGCCCTGTGCTCTTCACAGATGAGAGCAGGTTCACACTGAACACATGTGACAGACGTGAGAGAGTCTGGAGACGCTGTGGAGAACGTTCTGCTGCCTGCAACATCCTCCAGCATGACCGGTTTGGCGGTGGGTCAGTGATGGTCTGGGGAGGCATATCCTTGGAGGGCCGCACAGACCTCTGCGTGCTAGCCAGAGGTACCATGACTGCCATTAGGTACCGGGATGAGATCCTCAGACCCATTGTCAGACCATATGCTGGTGCAGTGGGCCCTGGGTTCCTGCTCATGCATGACAATGCTCGTCCTCATGTGGCCAGAGTGTGTCAGCAGTTCCTGTATGTCGAGGGCATTGATGCTATGGACTGGCCTGCACGTTCCCCAGACCTGAATCCAATCGAGCACCTCTGGGACATCATGTCTCGTACCATCCGCCAACGCGATGTCGCACCACAGACTGTCCAGGAGTTGACCGATGCCCTGATCCAGGTCTGGGAGGAGATCCCTCAGGAGACCATCCGTCGTCTCATCGGGAGCATGCCCAGACGTTGTAGGGAGTGCATACAGGCACGTGGAGGCCACACACACTACTGAGCCTCATTTTGAATCGTCTTGAAGAATTTCCACAGAAGTTGGATCAGCCTATGTTCTCATTTTCCACTTTGATTTTGAGTATGATTCTGAATCCAGACCTTAATTGGCTAATGATTTTGATTTCCATTGATCATTCTTAGGTTATTTTGCTCTAAACTCATTCCTCTGTCTAATAAATAAAGATTTTCAGCTGAAATATTTCATTCATCGAGGTCTATATTGTGTTTTTAGGTGTTCCCTTTATTTTTTTGAGAAGTGTATATGTGTGTATGTGTGTGTGTTCGTGAAGCGTTGTAGGCGTTTGTCCCACTATGGAAGCCAAATTGATCACTGTCAGTGTCTCCTTTAATTACTGAGATATGAGTCTGTCTCCTCATGGAAAATCTCACCTCCCTCCTTTATCATTCCACAGCCAATATATGTTAGTGTTTGTGGTGTGTGTGTGTGTGTGTGTGTGTGTGTGTGTAGCTGTGTGTATTCATGCATCTTTATTGGAGAGTCGTTATGGATGAGGATGAAATGGAAATAAAAGTGACTGTGTATAAGCACTTGTACCAGTACCTATACCATCATGTTTACATGTGATCATGTTGGGAGATGGGATGGGGTGGGGTGGGTGGGGGAAATGGGGGGGGGCATCATTATTGTAAATTTGTTTTGAAACATGCTGGTTAACCAACTCGACAGTTAAGAATTGCTCTGACGGATGCTGTTATTTCAATGGGTGGCTTAATTGCTCCATTTTCCAATAAACGAGTTTGACAGGTAAAATGTGGCAGCCCCGCCCACATCCTACACATGTTATGGATGCACAATTCTCTTTCATGTTGTGTGTCATTCTGATTCCCACACAAACATGTGACTGCGCTGTCAGAGGCCAGCGGCGCACACACACACACACACACACACACACACACACACACACACACACACACACACTGATTTACTTGCATAATCCCCAACACAAACACTCAAGCACGCTGATTTGTCCCTGCTCCTCTCCTGAAATAGACCCCCCCTATACCCCCCCCCCACACACACAGCGAAACGCATCGAGTTTAAATCTGAGAATCTGTCCAACGACTTTACAAACTGCAGGGTTGCCATGTAAATTGACAGTTGTTGCTGTTTTGGTCACACATGCTAGTGTTAAGAGATAAGTCTGTTGTGCTGTCAGAGGTCTTACAATTTAAAGTGACAAGGCGCTTAGAAATGCAGAAAATACATTCTGACCAACACCAGATCCCCCAAGACAATCTCGTCTGTTCACTGACTGGAAACATCAACTCAATTTCTATCTTAAGATTGCAGTCGACAACAGCCTTTAAGAAATGGCTCATGTCTGCCCCCCCCTCTCTCCTTTCACTCTCTTGCTCGCTCTCCAAGGCTTAGAGCGAGCAAGGCGAGATGCCGAAGTTTACAAGAGCAAGACATCGAATCTCAGGGGCACTCTCCTAGTGCTCAGTCCTCCTACGGCGTTCAATGAGGCGTTTTGTGTGTTTGTGTGCATAGATGTGTGTGCGTGCTTGTGCACATGTGTGAATTGCGGACACATTGAGCTTGTCAAAGCTTTTGCATGGCTGTACGCAGGTGCGTCTTGTGATGGGATGCAAAGCACTGCAGTGCTCACTCACTCACACAAACACACATACACATTTACAGTACACTCACTCACTCACACACACACACACACACACACAAATGTTTCATTCTGCTAAGTGTATATCTCATTCAGCATACACTGGTTCTTTGGTAATACTGGACCTGTAGTCAGGCTTTTACCAATGAGGCTTTTTCTTGTTTCTGTCCTCTGATGGAAAGCACAACTTATTTCCAAAGCAACCGGAGAACTGATGAAACAGCAGAACTGCAAAAAGGAGATGAAGACAATAAATAGTGTACATCACCATTTGATCATAGCTTGTTTGGTAAAATGTATGCCCCATTGATAACCCTTATGAGCTTCTGATGATAACATTTGATTTATCTTCACTTACCCAGGGAAGGTTTGCTTGAGTCACTCAACCAACTTCAAAACATTACTCAAAACCCATCTATTCTCAATGGGACCTATAGCTGACACTCCCTGATTCTCTCCTATTGTCCTCTCTATACAGTGCCATACAATTTTACTCCATTTTTATGACTGCTGTTTGGATTTTATGATGTTCTCTATTCTTGCCGTTATCCCTGTATGCACATGTCATGTTCTTCCATCTGCTTTGCTTATGTTTGTTTCCATGATTTTAATTCCTATGTTTCCTCAACTTGCAAAGTGACCTTGGATTTCCAGAAAGGTGCTGATTAATTGAAGTGCGTGATTATTATCATTACGAACAGGCGCTTTCTTTCAACGCCAGTGTGTTTCTGGTTAACGTCGTTAAATGAATTGTCACATAATTGCTACTCAACCACTGTCTTGTGTACCATATGTCTCTTGTAGCCCCGGTGGAATAAGTGGAAGTTTAGCGATCTGCTCGAGGAACGTTTTGACAGTGTGTGTGTGTGTGGGGGGGGGGGTTATTTATTCACTCCCCCTACCCCAGGCCCCTATCCACACACCTTAGATTTTCCCAGCAGGACTGTGAATTCAAACTGGCAAATTTGTGGCCTCAGGCATGGTGTTATATGTTCTCATGAAGCACTGTGGAAACTTTCTAATAACAACTGCTAGGTCTATTTCATTCTGCGATCGGAGGCCTCCAGCTTCTATGAAATCTAATGATGAGTGTCACTGGAAATGTAGTCCACAACATAGGTAAAATGTGACACTTCGAGTCAGGTACTGGATGAATTAAGTTAAATATTAGGACTGTAAGGTTTGTTTTTTTCACTTGGCACCCAACACAGAAGGAACGAACGCTGGCTAAGTGAAACTCTTGTTTCTACAAGTAGTTGTGAGTTTTACTCGACAACAGAAAGGTCTTCAACAGCAGCGCATGAAGAGTCAGACCTCTGTCATCATGAGTTGGTTTCTTGGGTATTTCATATCCATCCATCGTCAGGGAACAGATGTCTTAAAATCATTGTTTCCGAAAAAATATCACTCCGTAAAAGTATTGTTTTGTTTTGTTTTTTTAGATACTTTATTGATCCCCGTTGAGAAATGAGGCTCTGCGTTTAAGCCATCCTAGCTGTGTAGCTAGGAGCAGTGGTCAGCATCTGGGGACCAGCTCCAGTTATTTCTTCCTATTGCCTTGGTCGGTGCACAGACAGGAAGAAGTATTAACCCCAACATGCATGTCTTTTTGATGGTTAACCAGGGACTTCAGATGTTTCAATGAAATGAATGAATGAATGAATGACCAATGACTCAGTCAGTCAATCAATCAAACAATCAAAAAGAAGGTGGCGATAAAATAAAGCGGAGTAAACAAATCAATACAATAAAAAAATATATACCTTAACCCCATAATTGATCGACGGCGGATAAGAGATAAACGATAGCAAAGTAAAACTTGAAAGCGCTTAAAAAAGAACCTTTAATGTATAGTTTCTAAGCAAAATTAAATTGAAAATGGATAAAATACAATGGATAATTGTATAGTAGGTTGCAGTATCACGAGGAGGCCCACAACACAATAATAACATCAAAATAAACCATAAATTCGTTTCCAATGACAACGGAACCGGCGTCGACAGCGTACATGTCCGTCCCAGCCCCCCCCCCTTCCTCCTCCTCCGTGGGGAGCGCGCGGTGTCCGTGCGAGCGCTCGGTCCCGCCGTCTCTCCGACGGCCCGCGCCGTGCGTCTTCACTCACTTCTCCTCTAGACGGAGGAAGGAAAGGAGCTTCACCCGAAACGGAGAAAGTCCGCTTAATAGACTTCATTTTATTTCTTCTCTTCTTTATTATACCCGACTTGGAAGTACCTCCGTAGCTCTTCTTCGATATACAAGTGTTAACGGTCCTTTTTTTTCTTCTCTTTTTTCTTTTTTTTTTTCTATTCGAGGTCGAGGGCTCATTAACGCCCCGGCCACTTTTTTCAGCCGGAGCGGATTTATTCCTCTTTGGTGTTCGTCGTCTTCGTTCGGCATTTGGATTATTATTATTTTTCCTCCCTTTCCGAAGATGGGAAGTTGTTCACTGACAGAGGCGAGACTTAAGAGGCAGTTAGGAATCCGGTGCTGATCCACACAGGATGCTGGCGACGTAAAATCAACCACAGCTATTTCTCTTACTTTTGAGACATTTTGTTATTTTCGCGTTACACCGCCGCTGGAGGGAAACGCGTCTTTATTTGATTTTGTTTTTCCCCTCCCCACAATGTTTATACTCTACCATCTAAGGATGCGTTTTGGATTGCTATTGTTCTTTTGCGCTCAAGTCATCTCCGTTGCCTCGTTGGCTCATACCGGTGGGTGTTTACAAGTTATCATGTATTCACACGACTTGACAGTAATGTCCTCACTCATTGCTTTTGCACCATTCCAGCTTCTCACCTGTTATGAAGCCCGTGTGTACCTCGGCTCTGTCCAGCCAGAGCACATCGCTGTGGCATAGCCCCAACGTGACAGCGCTGTTATCAGGTGGAAGTCAGCGAATGCTTATATCGATCATCTGTTTAATGTGGGACTCTAATGTGATTATCGATAGATTGACGCCGTGGTTATCGTTACAGCTTCTGCGCTGTATGGCATCCCACCTCATGCGGAGAAATCATTTACAACAACGGGCTTGGCCTCATCGGTCAATAAACCCCCCGGATTCAAGTCTCAGGGCCATTTCATTTTCCGTGTCCTCCCCAAACAAGTTGAGTAATTGTGTGTTTTCTTGTTTTCTTGTCTTGCAGATAAATGCGGAGATAACATTGAAATTCACAATGCTGACTATTTAACGTCTCCCGGCTATCCAGGCGCCTATCTGCCGTCGCAGCAATGCGTTTGGGTGATAACCGCCCCCGAACCCGGTCAAAAGATTCTCATCAACTTCAATCCGCATTTTGATCTGGAGGAGAGAGAATGCAAGTAAGTGTGCACTACTCTCTCTCGCTCTCTCGCTCTCGCTCTCTCTCTCTCGCTCCCCGCAATCCGCAATCCTGCCTGGATACAATGTGGAACTATGCCACCTATTGGTCGTCCAGTCACAGTGGCTTTAAGGGAAATGGAGTTGGGATGAAATATGGCATTAGGTTATTATGGCACAGTTATTAAGGATGAAATGTGATTTGGTTATGGAATTCATTTTTGATAAGATGGGGTGGTTTCATGTTGTCGTGTGTCTTGTGTCGATATTGTTAAATATGCATACGTCTGCGATACCTGACTTGAATCTGTGTGCTTGCGTAGGGTACGTGCACTCACACACGCACACTCACATTCGCATATTCATGCAGTGAGACAAGTAAATGAACATACACATACTCTTACCTCTCAATTTTACACACATTTGTGAGACAAGTAAATTAACATACACTAACCTCTCAATTACACACACACACATGCACACGCACACACACACACACACACACACACACAATTGTACTAATCCTGACAATAGCCCATGAGTTAACGCTCTTCCATAAATAAGCCTGTTTTTATGATGGACTCTGTCTTTTTAAAAGGCCCCATAAAGAGTGCCTGTGTAAATCATGACTAGCTATCTAGCCCTGTCTCACAGATGGGGTCCTTGACTACTATGGGATCATGTTTCTCTCCTAAGGGACTAATAAACTGTTAGCGGCCCATAGTAGTCTGATAGATTGTGGATGCGGTATGAGCTGCATTTGTCTATGTACTACCTACCTTGTGTAATGAGATAACATAAAAGGATGTGTTCAGTCAGAGATGGGTTTTGTTTTTCTTTTTGTTTTTTTTTACAGTAAAGCTTTGCTTTTCAATGGTTCTGTTTGAGAGCATGAACTTGTATACTAACCTACGAAGTTATGCTACTGCCACATTTGGGTACTCGTGGTGAAGTGGAAACAAGTTTCTGAAAGTTAACGCATGAGCTAACCTATAAGAATAAGACCACTGTACATAAAACGTACATTGTTAACCTGTACCTATGTGAAGCCAACAGCACATTTGCATTCACTCTATGTGAGGAACACTTATTGAGAAGAGTTTGCAGTCAGTCAGTAGGAAGGAGTTTGATGTCTTATTCAATGTCACTTCATCTGACCTTTTATCTGGATGATGGGTCTGCATTGGCTGTGGTAAGGGTCATTCCAGTGATTTTGTCCTTTTGAGTTATGGTACAGGCTCTCCATGACGTCCTACCAATAGCTCACTATTCAAGGAGGATAGTTTTTTCTTCCTTTTATATATATATTTTTTACTATTTGATGTGTGAATTTATATTGGATGATGGTGGGGTGTAACTTATAGCTTTTTACTTGGCAGACGCTGATGTTATTTTTGGGTCAGAGTCAAATGTTTCAAATATGCCAAACTGAGGAGGGTCTTAAGCCTCTGGGTTGACCGCAGTCCTACTGGCAGTGGATTTTTCCATAGAAGAAATCTTAGACTTTTTTTTTTAACCTGTCATCATTTACACTGAACTGAGCTGCAGTTTCACTACATGATACTCCATCGATAAAACCATTGTTGGAGACACAGAAATCCATGTTTTGCTGTGATTTTAAGATGTTATGCAGAGGTCAAAGGTCAGGCAGCAGGGTGTCGTGCAGCGTAAGAAGCTCAGAACTCCCGCTGAATGTTGTCAAGCACGACGAGAGGGCCACCTCCTGGAGCGCTTTCTGACCTCCTCAAGAATTCCTGCCCCAAGGATCAGAGGATCAGTAGTTTGTCACTAAAAACCAGTTGTCCACTTGCAATACCTCTTAAACAAGGTGCTTTACATTAAACGTAGAAAAACTATTCCGTAGTGAATCATCCATGTAAAGAGGGAACGACCATCCCTGAACCGAGGGGGGGCCTAAGAGCATATCTGTCACCATCTTACAATGCTGTGATTGCAACTATTCCCCAATCCTCTGGCCATTGTATTGCTATTTAATGGTCACAGCAATTTGCATATGAAACCAATTGTTGTTCTCCGTTGTTATGCCACTGTATTGTTTATAAGGGTGGGGATACCTGTGGTCAGTTGAGACTGAAGATGTCACTTAGGTGAGTGATGAAACGTTTCTCCCGATAAACGTTGTGTCCAGATGAACAGATTCAACTTCATGTGGCTGTTCTGTACCATCAAAACTACTCAACACATAGTTTACTTTATAGTTATACAATGATTAAACCATAGAGAAAAAGTCGTAAAAGCAGTGCAAAAATAGGCAGTAAATTGAATAGACAAGCTATGAATTTGCTTGTTTTGCATTTTTTTCTTTGCTTTAGTTAGCTGTAGTTTTCTATCTAGCTTAGTTTCTTAGGAAACTTGTTAATGCATGTTGAGGGACATGTTGTCTGTTGGGGATCAAACTTGCGTCATTGTGGTTACTGGATGTTCCCTCTATGTAAGTTAGTTTTTCCACCCCAGTTCAAATTTTAAAATGCTACATAATTGAATTTTATCTCTGAAATTTCCCCATATCAGAAAGCATACTAGTGTGTGCCAGCAGTCCCTTGCTCCTTAATTCAATAACAGAGCCAAAATGGAATACACATGTTTCAGCACCATTAAACATGCCTGCAATTAACCAGCCAAACAAAGAAGGCTCAGCATCCACCAGTAAACCTCTTCTTCACTTCCGGCATCTGTGGTATGAATTATCTCCCCCTTTACCCGCCTGTGATGCAAGGTCCATAATTGGATTTACTGAATGCCACTGTTTTATCAAGAGTATATTCGGGAACCAGTGACTTTAATTTGATTGGGTTTGCAGTTCCCAGGAATGCAAAAGCTTTCAATAAGTGTGTTTATTCCTTGTCCAGTCATAGTGCCGACGTTCAAAGTTCTGACTCTCACCTCCACACTCCTACCCTTCCTCCTCTCCCACCCTTCCTCCTCTCCCGCTGCCTTTGGTCATGCCTTCCCCTTCTCCTTCTCCTTGGTCCAACAGTAGCATAGTTTCCACCGCCACCCTGCTGGCCAACAGTAGCGGTGGCGGTTGTTGGTAACCCGGGCCTTGACCAATCCGGTATGGAAATCTGATTTATGATCTACATATTTGACCTAGCAAAGGTTTAACGCTGGATGTCCTTCCTGACACAACCCTCCCCATTTATCCGGGCTTGGGACCGGCACTAAGAATGCACTGGCTTGTGCATCCTCAGTGGCTGGGTTAATAAGTTTAATGAGTGAAATGAGATGTTGAAATGCTTCAAAATGGTGTTACACCTTCTCAAAGTGAGGTGAGATGTTTTAATGGATTAAATGGAAAAAAAATCCCTATTCATTGCATAATGGGCACTTTTTAATCGTAGTGAGTCAGAGAAATCCAAGGCAGACAATATGAAAATACTTTAACAGGCTGCATCCTCTCTATTACCGAGTGAATTGTTAACTTAAGCCAAACCCCAAATATACATGTAGCATTTTTCGAAAACACAAATATTTTGCGATGTAGATTTTTTTTCTTTTACCATATTCAGTTCACAGGGTGTTATGGGGCTTGTAGAAGAGGTCAAACTGGAGGATAATTTCAGTGATGACCTACTCCTTTAATAACCCCAAAACTGACTGAAGTCAACACTGTGAGAACAGCTGTTGGTTTGATGAGATCAATAAGGCCTTTGTGCCAGGCATACTAAGATCCTTCGGCCATGCTTCTGTAGACAGTTTGGAGCAGCACCAGAGAAAAAGCTCATTCCAAATCTGTTTCTGAAGTACTGTGGCCCCTGAAGTACGGTGTAAAGACAGAAAATGTGTATGGTCAAAGAACACGCACTGATGGCGCAGCAATTTGAGACCTGTTTTCACGAGTTGTCTGATCTTCTTCCTCCCACATGCTTGCACACTTGTACAGACAAATGCGCAGACACATGGACATATCTGTGCAAATTTCCTTTTGCAAACGCCTGACATGCCATTTTTAGTCACAGACACAAGCATGGACAGGAGAAGTGCACAAAAACGGCCCCGTTTTTCAGTCATATGGATTTCACATGCACAGTTAATTGCACGTTTGTACACACACACACACACACACACACACACACACACCTACCTTCTCCAGATCCTCCAACTTACTCTTTCTTATAGTCAGATTGTGCATGCAAACAGACACGCGGTACACACGAAAAGACAGACATGCACACTGACAGACATACAGACATTGTCGCACACACACACACCATCAGGCACTTTAAACCCCATACACCCAACAGACTGCTGTAAAAAAATATGAAAACAGATCACATCCTTCTAGTTTTGACGTTTCATGAACACCAAACCGTTCCTGTCAGAGGAGGGAGAGAGCGAGACAGGGGGAACAGCTCAGGATGAATGACAGAACAAGAAGTAGAGAGATTAAAGTTAACGTTGTTTAGAATATTTGACGATAAGGTCTAAACCATATTGAGAAAAAAAACACAAAAACATAAATTAATCATCCAGAATGGCTTATTTACGTGGTTCTTGTTGTTCCTGGCAAGATGGTGGATTTGGTGACAAGCATCAGAAAAATACTTAAAAGCACAGTCACATACGGCAAAGATGCATAGTCAAATACAATACATGTCTTCAGTGAATTTTTGGCGAGAGACATAGAGCGAGAGAGTGGGAGATCTCTCAATATATGGCAGAAGGATAAGCCCCACCACCACCCCCACCACCCTGGTACATCCGCAGGCAAAGTGAGAAACAACAGTCACAGGACCAGCATCTCTCTGCCCGGAGATATCACGCACACAAGATGAGCCCACACACAGATTATATGTGTGTGCACAGATTCACAAACACAAACACACAGGTTGTACAAGTATAATTTTACGCACACAGATTCCACAAACACACATGACTGCACTCACACACACATCATACTACAAGTGTAAAGCAAAAATAGTACTTCCCTTTGATCGGATCTGTAGAAAGACATGAAGATAAGCGAAGGTCCACACACTGTAGCTCCCTAATATGCAATTTCGTCAGACACCCACAAAGTGACCTTTCCAGCTACGTGCTCTTCTTCAGACTTGACAAAATAAATACAGTCGCCATCTTAAATACTTCATAAGCTCCGGTCATATGACAGTCATGTGCCACGAGCATAACACCCTTTAGATCACAAATATCAATACATAGTATAAACAGTCACATGTGCCGGACACCCATGTGTAAAGAAAACACATCAGGCCAGTAGCCGTCATATCGTCAATATGGCTAGATCTAAATAGAAGTGCCTCTATGTTCTAAAAAGATGTGTCTAACCCTGACCCTGACCCTTTGTTTGTTTATCGACTTTACACATCTTCTGCAGTGTTGTTCAGGAAATCCCCTAATGCTGAATCAACAACTGAAGCCTTGTGTTGTGAGGATCTTGTCATCATGTCACCACTTTGGTACATTTCTAACACTTGCACAGCAAAGTTGCCAACCATTTTATGGCATCTGCAATAAACCCATCATGAATGAGCTTTTCTTGAGTCATTGCTACTGTCTTCCATGTGTCTTGGAGCAAACTGGAATAATGGGAACACCTTCATGCCTTGTACAGGTGGAAAACGTTGGTGAAACATATATAGATGTAACTAAAATGTAAATTTACAGTGATATCTATCATATTACGTGTTTGGAAGTATGCCTTGGGAAATTTGAGTTTTACGACTTTACTGACACTTGCACTTCAACAAAATAGCTTTGTGTCCAGCTCACTCATTGTAGTACAAGATGTATTGTTTTTACATTCGCTGGAAATTTTCCCAGAATTTTGGGATGTTTACTTCATAAGCAAATCCTTTGCTAGCCCGCCCGTCAAGATAGCCTACATATTATTCTCAACTATAATACACACCCTCAGCACTCCCATGCAACCAGTTTGCACTGTCTACTGGTTTAGGTTCCTCATGTGGCGGCAAACAGGAAGGTCTTTGAGGTGTGAAACTTCAGAACCGACCGAGTCATCTATGCCTTGTTACGTGGGCGCATGTGGCTTTGGATTTCACAGGAAGCAAAGGAATTATGGGAGATATTTTGATTTCTTTTCCGTCTTGTTTTAATTGTAAACAAACAATGGGCAAATCCTCCCCAACTTAAGGAGAACGTGAGAGAGAGAGAGAGAGAGAGAGAGAGAGAGAGAGAGAGAGAGAGAGAGAGAGAGAGAGAGAGAGAGAGAGAGAGAGAGAGAGAGAGAGAGAGAGAGAGAGAGAGAGAGAGAGAGAGAGAGCGGGTGAATTTGAGGGAGTGAAAGACCTGAGAGAAGGGGAAAGAGAAAGAACATGTGCAACATAAAAGGACAGTAGAGATGATGGGTAGAGAGAAAGTGAAAAAGAAAATGTCAAGGTGGGGAAAAGGGGGGAGAGATGAGGAGAGATGGAGAGAGAGAGAGAGGTTGCTAAAAGGGATGTAGAGTACCTCAGGCCAGTTGACACAGTCATTCAAATGCTGACCTCTGTGACAGACCTGGGCTGTCTCTTCTCATCCACCCTCAGGCCATTCTATCACTTTTTTTTCACTCCATCACCTCATGCTCATCACATCACCCTCATTTCCCACTCTCCTCTCCCCATGCTGAACGCCCCCTCGCACTTGTCTCTTCATTTCGCTTCATGATTTTCTCTTCTCCTTATGCTCTCTCTCTCTCTCTCTCTCGTCCCTCATTTCAGTCTTCATTCATTGATTCAATATTAAAATAAAAACAACAAAATAAGTTTAAACTTTGCACATCCTTGGCCCTTTTCGGCCATGTGAATCACACTCGCGCTCGGTTTCCTGCTGATTAAGCGCTTGGCTCATTTTTCAAAACCATGTGATCAGCATAGAATGAAATAATGGCAAAGGAGTGTGAGCATTGTCTAAAAGATTGACTATAACCAGATGATTCCCGTCTTCAACAGCAAATATTTGCCAGATAGAAGGAAGAGTGAACTTTGAGTCATGCTATCGTGTTGCTTATGCAAGTGTGAAGGCATGTTTGGATGTGCTCTTCCTCGGAATTACGGTCACTCACCCTGTTTACCATTTGTAATGTGGCAAGCGTGCGCGCACACACACACACACACACACACACACACACACACACACACACACACACACACACACACACACACATATCTGCTGACACACATGCACCTAGACACTCATATATGTGCATATGTGCATGCTTTCACACATTTGGCTATGACCACCCACACACACTCAAGTAAACACCCACCCACCCTTGTGTGGCATGCATACATGCACACAGACAAAAAAAAAGTACACAGCCATGTATGTCACAGACACACACAATACAGGTCAGATATAGCTCTAAATGCTATCAGTCCCTTGGAATCCCTACTTAGTCGTTCGTTTAAATTCAAGCACGCACACACACACACACACACACACACACACACGTGTGCGCACACACACGATGATAACACTTACAAATGAAAACATATGTCTGATTAGGATCCATAATGAACAGATACATTAGGAGTTGTTTTTTTGGGGGGGGGGTTCTTAGAGAGGGGGGGCGGGGGCCTAGTGCGTGTCACACACACACAGCTGAAATCCCAGAATTAATAGGGAGCACCCACTGACAGGGTCCAGATGTCTACACAGGCTGTATGTAGCCTGAAAGCAGTATGTGCTGTGATGCATTGTTAATGGAGAGTTGTGTGTCACTGCTGGGCCATCTGTGGAGGTGAGACGCTGCTGCTTGATAGAAATCTACCAAAAGGACACTGTTTTATATCATGTTTCTCTGAACATTGCTACTATTGAGTGGTAGATGATCTTGTAAGTAATAATACTGACATTTAATGGCTGTAGATGCAAGACAAAAATTGGAAGTCCGTTGATTAATTGTAAGATAGGCAAACAGACAGATTTTATCTTGTAGGACTGTCAGATATGAAGTAACTCGCAGATCTGGTGAGTATCACAAATGTTAAAAGGCATCACCAAAAATCAACTAATTCTCCAAATTTGAATAGCTGTGGCTCATCTCCTCTCATGTGATTTGTCCATTTAGTCCCAAAATAACCTCGCCGTGAACTGGAGAGGGGAACTAAACTGTGATGCTATACTTGAAACAGATCATCTTCAAGGGATGGGGTCAGAGGTCGGTCAACCATTCACACTGAGTTGAGAGTTGCCCGGAAGGCTATATCATCTCAATATGTGACAGGAAACCCACCCCTCCCAGAGCCACACTGGTAGTCAACCAGTAGCATGGGGATGGACAATAAGTCTTTTTCTTCCTCTGCTTAAAGAGGATTGTCTTGTATCTGTCTGGCCAGTTGCGCCCCAGGGTGACCTCCCAGCTTGTGCTCTACTGCCATAGAAAACACATTGTTTTTTGGTGGATAGATGGTACATACACATAGAAGGAAATCTGTAGGCACAAAAACACAACTTAAATACAAATCAGACACACACACATGCATGCAAAACCGGTTTGCATGCAGGACCAAAATACCAAATAAACACACACATACACACACACAGGCTTTTATTTCATGCATGTAGGCAGTAAAAATTAACACACAAACATGAAACACATATCAGACATATATATATATATATATATATATACATATATATACACACACCCACACACACTATACCACCAGGAAACAGAATCAGGGTCCCTTGGACGTACAAGAAATTTGTCTTGATGGGAGGCTCATTAAACACAGAAAGACTTACATTGCATAACATTAACACAACATATTCATCAAACATGGTAAAAAAGGACATATAATCTCTACTTTCCATGGATTTTAGGAGGAAGTACTCGAGCATTCGCGGTGCCATCTTAATGACCATATTAATAGTTAGTAGCACTACTCACGTTGCTTCGTTGTTGTTATCAGTTGAGGATCAGTTTTACAAAGTCAGACAACCAGTCATAAGTTAGTTTATTTTACAGTGGAAATTATGCAGTGGTTCAGTTTGCATTTGTTGGTTAACATACATTCAAGTCACCCTTTCTCTTACATTAACAGGAAAGAAAAATGAGAATCCCTTCATCCAGACTTGGTGTTCTGTTTGTCCACCTCACTGCTGAACAGCATCAGAACAGAAGCTGTGCACCGAAAAAATGTAAAATGACTCAGAGGTTGAAGAAGAGTGGGCAACTCACAATGTAGCAGCACGACGAGGACTGGTTATCCAACCTTGTAAATGACATCAGATCATATTTTTAAACATCCATCCATCCATTATCCAAACCGCTTATCCTGCTCTCAGGGTCGTGGGGACGCTGGAGCCTATCCCAGCAGTCATTGGGCGGCAGGCGGGGAGACACCCTGGACAGGCCGCCAGGTCATCACAGGGCCCAGGCCATCACAGTTGTGTTAATCAAAGTTTGTTTATTCTTGGGCGGCAACTCGGCTAATGTACTAGGTGATCATCATTTGATGAGGACAGCAAACTAACATAGGTAGCTAACCAGCCTCTCATACCCAAAATGAAATGGTAACTACACAGTTGTCTGCAGGAGTCCAGTCAACTCTTCTCATGGCAGCTAGCCACCTCTCGCGACAGTCTGGGTCTTTTGGAAGTAGTGGAAATTTAGACCCGACTTTCCTTTAGCATTATTGCAGTCAGTGGCGCCACAAATAGATAGCATCTTTGAGCAGCTATTGCTAGTAAAAGTGAATTTGGCCCTTAAAATGGTGCCGCAGACGCTCCGGCACTTCTGTCTGAAACCCATAGATATTCAACAATTATAATATTGATCAGGTAAATACATATCAACAGAATTAAATACAGACATGGGGAATATTGTCCTTAGTCGCTGATATAAATATGGTGAGATGACTAAATCCAAACTATGCAATCCTTAACGATACTATTTACAGCTTTAAATACTAACTAGACAGTTTAGAATGATAATAACTATACAGCTTAGAGCAATACTAACCGTTCATTCTAGTACACTAACTAGACAAACATTAACTACACTAATACTAATGCTACATTAGCCATTAACTTTACTAAATATTCATCCTTTATCTATATCAACTAACTGCACAGCTGTTAAACATGCCAAATATACAGCCGGTACAAAGTTAAGTAGTAGAGTAAGTACCAGTACAAAAGTATTATTGTCCCTTAATAATCATGATGGTGCATCAGTGTTGTGGTGACGTACACATAAGAACAACACAAACATATGTATATTTTTACACGCACACACACACACACACACACACACACACACACACACACACACACACACACACACACACACACACACACACACACACACACACACACACAGTGGTTGACTGGTTATTTAGGATTGTGTAAGCATGTGGGTAAGTCGAAGAATGGGTGGCGAGACAAAAAGGGAGAGAAAGAGAGAATGTATGATTGTGTGTGGGTGGGTGAGAGAGAGAGAGAGCGAGCAAGAGAGAGAGAGAGAGAGAGCATGGGGGTGGATGGATGAGTGTTAAGTAGCTTGCTGCTGTGTGCTCTCTCCACTTATTTATCTGCAAGAATCTGTGACATTTCCTTTTTATGTTCAAGGCTTTCAGCTGATGTAGTAATTTGAGTTGCTGGCATCCACCTTG